>NC_088297.1:24721149-24967840 GCF_032854445.1 Liolophura sinensis | reverse complement strand
TTTTGGCAGTACTGGCAGTACCCCCTCAGGTGTAAGCCAGTACCCCTAAGATATTAGCCAGTACCCCTCAGATGTAAACCAGTACCCTCAGATGTAGGCCAGTACCCTCAGATATTACCCAGTACTCCTCAGAAACTAGCCAGTACTCACCAGATGTAAGGCAGTACCCCTTAGATATTAGCCAGTACCCCTCGGATGTAAACCAGTACCCCTCAGACATTAGCCAGTACCCCTCAGATGTAAGCCTGTATCCTCAGATGTAAGCCAGTACCCCCTTAGATATTAGCCAGAACTCTTCAGACATTAGCCAGTACCCCTCAGATGTAAGCCTGTACCCTCAGATATTAGCCAGCACTCCTCAGATACTAGCCAGTAATCCCCAGATGTAAGCCAGTACCCCTTAGATATTAGCCAGTACTCCTCAGATACTAGCCAGTAATCCCCAGATGTAAGCCAGTACCCCTTAGATATTAGCCAGTACCCCTCAGATGTAAGCCTGTACCCTCAGATGTAAGCCAGTACCCCTTAGATATTAGCCAGTACTCCTCAGATATTACCCAGTACTCTTCAGATATTAGCCAGTACTCTTCAGATATTAGCCAGTACTCATCAGATATAAGCCAGTATTCCTCTGAAATAAGCCAGTACTCCTGTGATATAGGCCAGTACTCCTCAGATAAAATCTGGAAGAGCACAGTACTCCCACAAGAATATGTTTATGTGCAGTGCTGTGAATTTGACGTTGTTTTGTCCTCTTGAAATAAAGTTAACAAATCATGATGAATATTGAACAATTACTCCTTGCACAGTCCTTAATACCAACCTGGCTCAACTAGACTGTAGCTAGTGTATGTGAAACTGTAACATGAGACTGGTCATTTTGCTCCTTTTTTTTTCAGATCATGAAGTCCCGTTTGAAGGATCGCTTATCTCCTTTTTCCTGAAGCCTTCCGCTTTTGTCATAACCGTGTCCATCGTGATAGGATCATTTGGGATGGGATTTCTCGACCCTACCTTAGCTGAACATTTTGTGGAGGTAAAAGGATCTTAAAATTCATTCTGTTATATCCAGATACATGGCTGCATTCAATGAATCTGCTTTAATCCACTCATAGTTAGGGTGTCGGCCTCGAAGTCGGGGAGACCCCGGGATCAAACCCGTGTCAGGTCATATCAAAGACGTTTAAAAAGGCACTTGCTGCTGCTCGCACTCAGCACTAAGTGGTCAGGGCAAGGAAATAGGACTGGTTGGTAAGGGCCTGAAATGTGATTGCTTAGTTGGTCGTCCCACTTTCCCAGTATATTCATCAATGATGTCATTTCCAAATATTTCAGATGGAAAATATACATGAAATAAAGAGGTTATTGAGAAATATAAAATATAATCTTTCTTCACATTTTTTTTGTTTTTGTTTGGTATACCTTTAATCAGGTTCCATAACACCATGCTCTGTCATTCTTTAGTACCTTTTCATGTAATACGGGTTGAATTGGAACAGCTGAGGGGGAAATTTTGTGAAAGTGTTTATGTTGGCTATAGATCTGTCAAATAAATGAACACTTAATATCTGTACATCTGCTTTCAGATGATCTGGTTTTTTCTGTAGTAGACAGTCAACCCTCTCATGGGTCTACTTTCACAAAATTGTGCAGGCTTTCGTGGCAAATAATGCTGCCGTCATTTACCTCAAAAGCTATGACAAATCTGATGCATGCAATTTTTAAAAGAAGTCTCAGTATCCGGTGTAAGAGCGGCGACATCTGGTGACCATATGAGGCAAATCTGATGAAAACATACATGATATTTTAATACTTTCACCTGCTATAGGGATGTTTTTTTTATTTTTAAATACAGTTTAACCTGTCTCCTTTTTGGGTTGGATTGATGTTTTTCCTGGCACCAGCCGTCTACGCCCTGACTGCGCCTGTCTTTGGCTGGATTGGAGACAATAAGGTAAAACCAGAGTTCCAGTAAAAACTTGTGTGCAGTTTAAGTAACTTTTCTTACAGTTGTCACTATGTGCATAGAATGTACAGCTCGTTGCTTGAATTGTTGCACCCTAATGAAACCATGTGTCTTATTACCAGCAGATGTCTGGTTCAATCCCAAGTCAGATCTTACAATAGTCTTTTACTATCCTGGTAGGCCTACTTCCCTGGCTTTGTGCTAAGAAGTGAAGAAGAGGCGTTGTGGCGCTTGGCCAGGTGTCAGTTTATACCCGAAATGACCATGTGTCTTATTACCAGCAGATGTCAGGTTCAATCCCAAGTCAGATCTTACAATAGGCTTTTACTGTCATGGTAGGCCTACTTCCCTGGCTTTGTGCTAAGAAGTGAAGAAGAGGAGTTGTGGCGCTTGGCCAGGTGTCAGTTTATACCCGAAATGACCATGTGTCTTATTACCAGCAGATGTCTGGTTCAATCCCAAGTCAGATCTTACAATAGGCTTTTACTATCCTGGTAGGCCTACTTCCCTGGCTTTGTGCTAAGAAGTGAAGAAGAGGCGTTGTGGCGCTTGGCCAGGTGTCAGTTTATACCCGAAATGACCATGTGTCTTATTACCAGCAGATGTCAGGTTCAATCCCAAGTCAGATCTTACAATAGGCTTTTACTGTCATGGTAGGCCTACTTCCCTGGCTTTGTGCTAAGAAGTGAAGAAGAGGAGTTGTGGCGCTTGGCCAGGTGTCAGTTTATACCCGAAATGACCATGTGTCTTATTACCAGCAGATGTCTGGTTCAATCCCAAGTCAGATCTTACAATAGGCTTTTACTGTCCTGGTAGGCCTACTTCCCTGGCTTTGTGCTAAGAAGTGAAGAAGAGGCGTTGTGGCGCTTGGCCAGGTGTCAGTTTATACCCGAAATGACCATGTGTCTTATTACCAGCAGATGTCTGGTTCAATCCCAAGTCAGATCTTACAATAGACTTTTACTATCCTGGTAGGCCTACTTCCCTGGCTTTGTGCTAAGAAGTGAAGAAGAGGCGTTGTAGCGCTTGGCCAGGTGTCAGTTTATACCCGAAATGACCATGTGTCTTATTACCAGCAGATGTCTGGTTCAATCCCAAGTCAGATCTTACAATAGGCTTTTACTGTCCTGGTAGGCCTACTTCCCTGGCTTTGTGCTAAGAAGTGAAGAAGAGGAGTTGTGGCGCTTGGCCAGGTGTCAGTTTATACCCGAAATGGCCATGATCAAGTTGCTCAGTTCATTTGATTTTAGAAAGATGTTTTGAGAGATGTGTGAAAGGTTAGATGAAATCCTGCCGGGAAAATGTCAATTTTAGCACCAGAAGTAATCTCATGACATTTATTGGTCTCCCAAAATGCTCTTTGGTATTTTGGGGATTTTCAGTTTACTCTAAATGACCTCTAAAGTGCATTTTAAATGTCACAAAATATTATTTTTGATGCTGAAACGTACAATTTTCCAGTAAAATGTCATCTCATGTTCCATGCAAACCTCAAAACATTTTTCTAAGATCACTTTAACTGGGAATCATGAAAAATTGGCTTAAAAAAAGTTTGTCATAAACGAAATATGTGGTCATTTAGGGAATATAAATGACGCAATCGTCATTATCTGCAGCATAAAACACGATTCAGATAAAAGAGTCAGTGTATGTTTATTGTTTAGGGCTACACCATCACAATGATTGTAGGCGGCAACATACTGACAGCCGTTGCTTTTGTTCTCATCGGACCAGCACCTTTTCTTAACATTAAATTGTAAGTACACATATATTAGATACTGATAATATACAGGTATCAGAATTTTTTTCTTTGCCTCATCACCTCTTTCTCCTGCCCACATTCTGTCAATATTTTCTCATCCTCTACGCGGGGGTGGACTGTGGTCTGGTGATAATTCATGTATATCTATATTTTATTGTTTGCCTCATACTTCTGCCCACATCCTGTCTGTATTTTGTCATCTCTTACACAGGGGTGGGTCGTTGTCTGGTGATAATACATGTATATCTATATTTTATTGTTTGCCTCATGCTTCTGCCTACATCCTCTCTGTATTTTGTCATCTCTTACATGAGAGTGGGTCATTGTCTGGTGATAATACATGTATATCTATATTTTATTGTTTGCCTCATACTTCTGCCCACATCCTGTCTGTATTTTGTCATCTCTTACACAGGGGTGGGTCGTTGTCTGGTGATAATACATGTATATCTATATTTTATTGTTTGCCTCATGCTTCTGCCTACATCCTCTCTGTATTTTGTCATCTCTTACATGAGAGTGGGTCATTGTCTGGTGATAATACATGTATATCTATATTTTATTGTTTGCCTCATGCTTCTGCCCACATCCTCTCTGTATTTTGTCATCTCTTACATGAGAGTGGGTCATTGTCTGGTGATAATACATGTATATCTATATTTTATTGTTTGCCTCATGCTTCTGCCCACATCCTGTCTGTATTTTGTCATCTCCTACATGAGAGTGGGTCATTGTCTGGTGATAATACATGTATATCTATATGTTATTGTTTGCCTCATGCTTCTGCCCACATCCTGTCTGTATTTTGTCATCTCCTACATGAGAGTGGGTCATTGTCTGGTGATAATACATGTATATCAATATTTTTTTGTTTGCCTCATACTTCTGCCCACATCCTGTCTGTATTTTGTATTCTCCTACATGAGAGTGGGTCATTGTCTGGTGATAATACATGTATATCTATATTTTATTGTTTCCCTCATGCTTGTGCCTACATCCTGTCTGTATTTTGTCATCTCTTACATGGGGGTGGGTCGTTGTCTGGTGATAATACTTGTATATCTTTATGTTATTGTTTGCCTCATCCTTGTGCCCACATCCTGTCTGTATTTTATCATCTCCTACGTGAGAGTGGGTCATTATCTGGTGATAATACATGTATATCTATATGTTATTGTTTACCTCATACTTGTGCCTACATCCTGTCTGTATTTTGTCATCTCTTACATGAGAGTGGGTCATTGTCTGGTGATAATACTTGTATATCTTTATGTTATTGTTTCCCTCATGCTTGTGCCTACATCCTGTCTGTATTTTGTCATCTCCTACATGAGAGTGGGTCATTGTCTGGTGATAATACATGTATATCTATATGTTATTGTTAACCTCATGCTTCTGCCTACATCCTGTCTGTATTTTGTCATCTCTTACATGAGAGTGGGTCATTGTCTGGTGATAATACATGTATATCTATATTTTATTGTTTCCCTCATGCTTGTGCCTACATCCTGTCTGTATTTTGTCATCTCTTACATGGGGGTGGGTCGTTGTCTGGTGATAATACTTGTATATCTTTATGTTATTGTTTGCCTCATCCTTGTGCCCACATCCTGTCTGTATTTTATCATCTCCTACGTGAGAGTGGGTCATTGTCTGGTGATAATACATGTATATCTATATGTTATTGTTTACCTCATGCTTCTGCCTACATCCTGTCTGTATTTTGTCATCTCTTACATGAGAGTGGGTCATTGTCTGGTGATAATACATGTATATCTATATTTTATTGTTTCCCTCATGCTTGTGCCAACATCCTGTCTGTATTTTGTCATCTCTTACATGGGGGTGGGTCGTTGTCTGGTGATAATACTTGTATATCTTTATGTTATTGTTTGCCTCATCCTTGTGCCCACATCCTGTCTGTATTTTATCATCTCCTACGTGAGAGTGGGTCATTGTCTGGTGATAATACATGTATATATATATGTTATTGTTTACCTCATACTTGTGCCAACATCCTGTCTGTATTTTGTCATCTCTTACATGAGAGTGGGTCATTGTCTGGTGATAATACATGTATATCTATATTTTATTGTTTCCCTCATGCTTGTGCCTACATCTTGCCTGTATTTTGTCATCTCCTACATGAGAGTGGGTCATTGTCTGGTGATAATACATGTATATCTATATGTTATTGTTTACCTCATACTTGCGCCCACATCCTGTCTGTATTTTGTCATCTCTTACATGAGAGTGGGTCATTGTCTGGTGATAATACATGTATATCTATATGTTATTGTTTACCTCATACTTGTGCCTACATCCTGCCTGTATTTTGTCATCTCCTACATGAGAGTGGGTCATTGTCTGGTGATAATACATGTATATCAATATGTTATTGTTTGCCTCATGCTTCTGCCCACATCCTGTCTGTATTTTGTCGTCATCTCCTACATGAGAGTGGGCTGTGGTCTGGTGATAATACATGTATATCAATATGTTATTGTTTGCCTCATGCTTGTGCCCACATCCTGTCTGTATTTTGTCGTCATCTCCTACATGAGAGTGGGCTGTGGTCTGGTGATAATACATGTATATCTATATGTTATTGTTTGCCTCATGCTTCTGCCCACATCCTGTCTGTATTTTGTCGTCATCTCTTACATGAGAGTGGGCTGTGGTCTGGTGATAATACATGTATATCTATATTTTATTGTTTGCCTCATACTTGTGCCCACATCCTGTCTGTATTTTGTCGTCATCTCCTACATGAGAGTGGGTCATTATCTGGTGATAATACATGTATATCTATATGTTATTGTTTGCCTCATGCTTCTGCCCACATCCTGTCTGTATTTTGTCGTCATCTCCTACATGAGAGTGGGCTGTGGTCTGGTGATAATACATGTATATCTAAATGTTATTGTTTGCCTCATGCTTCTGCCCACATCCTGTCTGTATTTTGTCGTCATCTCCTACATGAGAGTGGGTCATTGTCTGGTGATAATACATGTATATCTATATTTTATTGTTTGCCTCATGCTTCTGCCCACATCCTGTCTGTATTTTGTCGTCATCTCCTACATGAGAGTGGGTCATTGTCTGGTGATAATACATGTATATCTAAATGTTATTGTTTGCCTCATGCTTCTGCCCACATCCTGTCTGTATTTTGTCGTCATCTCCTACATGAGAGTGGGTCATTGTCTGGTGATAATACATGTAAATCTCTTTGCTTTCACTACTTGTGGACTTTGGTATCAGTAAGCAGTTGACGACAAGCTGTCACGTGACTGTTTGCACAGTCTAATGTTCACTGACGACAGTTGGACTTCCATCATTAAAGTGTGAATACCTGTACGTCATGCAGGTATGTGGTAAAGTTTGTCAGTGGTTTGACATGGCGATGACACTCTGGTTTCCTCCACATAAAACTCTCCACCTTTGTGTATCTGATAAATGCTTGAGTATGGGATAAAAATGATAAATAAATAAATATGTAAATACATTCCACCCCACAGAGAACTTTGGCTGGAGGTTGTCTCCCTTGTACTGATGGGATTATTCCTAGGGTGCGCTTTGATACCCACCTTCAAGGCACTGTTGGACTCTGCAAGGTTAGTTACCTCCCCTTTTTTGACCTTGTCCTATAGCTTCTGTATTAGTACAAATGAACTCTTTCTGTTTTGTTGGTACAGTGGTAGATGGTGGGGGTGTTGGGTAGTCGGGTATTAAGGTGGTAGGGTGGTGTGGGAGTAGGTGTGATGGGTCACGGCTGACTGACTGCGATGCTTGTCTTTCTGTCAGTAGGATGTACAAGTGTTGCTTAAATCCCATGATTTTTTTCACTCACATTACAATGTATCCAGTATAAACGAAGAGCCTGTTTGCAATGTGCGTGATGTAAACAGATGAAGAATAGCGGGACCACAGCAATAGTATAAGAACTAAATGTTTGTATACATGAAAATGTTTATTAAACTTTGTTGATTTCTGTTTTAGTGCCAATGGTTACCCTGAAAGTTTTGCCACATACGGGATCGTGTCAGGGTTGTTTAATTCAGCTTTCTCTTTCGGGTAGGCGACTGCTTTACATGTAACTAGACATGTGAACTATGAGGATATATTGGTTTGGGAGTCTTCTTCACAATTGACAAATATACGAGTACATTTTCTCATCATTTTTATCCCAACCCATGCTTCAACAAATATCAAGGGATATTAGGTTTGTCGTTCTGTCTTTTTTTTTTTTGTCTGTTTGTTTTTCTGCCCATCAATCATGTTGTGGTTCCTCTGTGAAAATTATACAAAGTATTGCCCGAGTTTGCTGAAATTTTGTGTGCAGGCTCACATGGTGGAAATGTCACAGCAAGTTTGAAAAGCAGCCTATTATGTATGTGGGCTGATTTTTGCGTATGTAGTAAATGCGTTGATTCTGATTTGCAGTCAGATTTTTGTGCCATAACTGCTCCAAATATTCTTTGATGTTGGTAAAATTTATGTAGGCATGTTCAATTTGTGTAACCTCAGATCAAGTTCTAAAACCAGTGGAACCCCTGTTTGAGTTTTGTATATTTAATGATTTCCATTGTTCTAATTTTTGTGTTGGTTTCCATGCAATGACTTTTTCATGTGTTGTCTAATTTGATAAAATCCCTGACCCTAACTCTTCAGTCTTTTCAACTGCCTCGCAGCCAATATTTTGAAACATTCTGAGAGAGCTATAGGTTTTAGGGAACTAATTTGCACAACTTTATGAAGCTTGCATCTTCAGTGACAAAAGTTAATCATTTTGATAATTGTATGCTTAAATTCCACTCAGAAAAAGGGTGTTTAGTGAGTGAATAGGCTGAAGACTTACAGTATAAGGCTTTACACATAGCAGGGCAGTTCAGGGTCTTCAGAGCCTGTTCCGATACCTTGTTTTCATATCACATATATGACATATTACTTTTCAGGTCATTTCTTGGACCTACCACACTGGGTGGTATTGTCAGTGACAAACTTGGTTTCCCTTGGACTGCCTGTATATGTGCTTTATGCTATATCATGGCTGTAAGTTATTTTATTTTTGCATATCAGTACAATTGTATTCTAGCTCTGTAGGTGATAAGGTTTGCTGTGTTAAGAATAGATTACATGTATAAATGTTATATCTGAAGCTGGTTGTAGCTTTTCTAAGTTTGATTGCAGGTCAGATTTGACTCGCACATGTATGGGGGTTTTTTTTATATAGAATGGACATTGTAGCAGCCTGCAACATTTTCTTACCTTCGTTTTCTAAAGAGTTCTCAGAGTTGTTATGAGGTCCTAAAGCAAAGAGAGATAAGCGATGTAAAGATTTCATAAGTCACATTCAACAGACATAAAGATTTATATTAAAATAGTTAATGAAATGTTTTCACAAAAAAAAAATCCTATACAGTAAGAAGAGAATTAAGAATGTTTTTGCAAAGTTTGAAGAGCTTTACAGTTCACCTGTAAGCTGGCTTAATCTTAAATGGACGTTTGATCAACCATTCTCAGCAGTGGAGTGGAATGGTAGTAGTATGCTTGTGGTGAGCAAGTGGCTTGATTTTGGCTTGTGTTGTACCATAGAAACGCTCAATATGTTGGAATGCTGTTGAAATAGCATTCATTGTAATCAGGTGTACTTTTTACTGATTAAAACTCACAATCCAACAATTTTCTTTCCTTGGCAGGGTGTTCTGGTGTTACTGCAAGTGTGTATACAACGGCAACATGCACATGTCAAGAATGAGAAAGGTAGAGCAGATGAACGCACACCTATCCTACAGACACAGTTCAGTCCTACAGACCTGCCTGGTCCTCAAAACTACCAGTGTGTTTGAAATCCAACAACATTTATTGTTCGTGTTATCAGTGTTATTAGTCTTTAGTACATGTAGCTTGTAACTTTTACATGGTTCAAACAGTGAGAGCTTAATTTTCGCTATAGTTCAAGTTATCAGCAGGGTTGTTTTCATTGCAGACAATGAGCCAGTGACCAATATCCAGCTGTCTGTCTGGTTAGACTGTAGCTAAATTGAGAATAAGCTTAGTACAATTTACATTTTTCTGTTGTTTGATTTACGAATCAGTTATGAAAAGATAAAAACAAAAAACAAAACGAATCAATTATTGTACTGTAACATATATATAGATATTAAATATTATTTGTATCTTTGCAGACAATCAATGAAGTTTTGTACACCAAAGAGATTCTGTTCAGAGATCTATAATTTTGAATTTGATATGTTCATGTGACTAACCATCATGGGATTATATCAAGTATTATATCTTTGCTTGCTTTGTTCAAGCTGATTTCAAACAGATTTACATTTATGTTTCATATCAAGTGGAATGTATATTTACATGTTGATTTTTATACAGATGTTTTTATATACGTGGTTTATTTTTATTAGACTGCCCTTTGAGAAATATTCTTAAAATTTGTTAATATTTAATCATACCATTATGTAGAAGTATTTTCTCCTCTTGTATTGTTAGATGTTGTATTATTTTTTAAATCTAATTTTAATACGTACTGGTATATATAGGTGTGGAGAAATGGTTTTTCAATATGTATGTAAAGTATGCTCAAGGAACAGGGTGGTACATCCTGGGAAAAGAGTTTAGTTTATGATAAATCCCTCAAAGTACTTGATTTATTGAGTGGTAAGTGTCATAATGCATTATGTTGGACAATGGATTGATAAATAATCTGGCAACTTAGTAGCCTGAAGAACAGAAGCTAGATCAATAGGGGAGTGAGAGGAACAGAGGCTAGATCAATAGGGGAGTGTGAGGAACAGAAGCTAGATCAATAGAGCAGAGTGTGAGGAACAGAAGCTAGATCAATAGAGGAGAGTCTGAGGAACAGAGGCTAGATCAATAGAGGAGAGCGAGGAACAGAAACTAGATCAATAGGGGAGTCTGAGGAACAGAAACTAGATCAAGAGGGAAGTGTGAGGAACAGAGGCTACATCAATAGGGAAGTGTGAGGAACAGAGGCTAGATCAATAGGGGGAGTCTGAGGAACAGAGGCTAGATCAATAGAGGAGTGTGAGGAACAGAAGCTAGATCAATAGGGGAGTGTGAGGAACAGAGGCTAGATCAATAGGGGAGTGTGAGGAACAGAGGCTAGATCAATAGAGGAGAGTCTGAGGAACAGAGGCTAGATCAATAGAGGAGGCTGAGGAACAGAAGCTAGATCAATAGAGGAGAGTCTGAGGAACAGAGGCTAGATCAATAGAGGAGGCTGAGGAACAGAAGCTATATCAATAGGGAGTGTGAGGAACAGAAACTATATCAATAGGGGAGTGTGAGGAACAGAGGCTAGATCAATAGGGGAGTGTGAGGAACAGAGGCTAGATCAATAGAGCAGAGTGTGAGGAACAGAGGGTAGTTCAATAGAGGAGTGTGAGGAACAGAAGCTAGATCAATAGGGGAGTGTGAGGAACAGAAGCTAGATCAATAGGGGGAGTCTGAGGACTAGAGGCTAGATCAAGAGAGGAGTGCGAGGAACAAGAGCTAGATTAAGAGGGAAGTGTGAGGAATAGAGGCTAGATCAATAGGGGAGTGTGTGGAACAGAGGCTAGATTAAGAGGGGAGTGTGAGGAACAGAAAATATATGAAGACGGGAATCTGAAAAAGAGAAGCTAGATCAAGAGGGAATCTTAAGAAGAGAAGTTAGATCAAGAGGGTTGTGAAAAACAAAGCTAGATCTATAAGAGAATCTGAAGAACAAAAGCTGGATTAGTAAGGGAATCAGAAGAGCAAAAGATAAATTAATAGAGGAGTCTGAAGAACAGCAGGTAGATCAATCGTGAAATCTTAAAACCAAAAACTGGATTAATAAGGAAATCTGAAGTACAGCAGCAGCTAGATCAACAGAGGAGGTTGAAGAACTAAAGCTAGATCAATAGAGGAATCTGAAGAACAGAAGTTAGAAATATAGGGTTCTGAAAAACAGATCTAGATCTGTAAGGGAATCTGAAGAACAAAAGATATATCAATAGGAGAATCTGAAGAACAAAAGATTTATCAATAGGAGAATCTGAAGAACAAAAGCTAGATCAATAGGAGAATCTGAAGAACAAAAGCTAGATCAATAGGAGAATCTGAAGAACAAAAGCTAGATCAATAGGAGAATCTGAAGAACAAAAGCTAGATCAATAGGAGAATCTGAAGAACAAAAGATATATCAATAGGAGAATCTGAAGAACAAAAAGCTAGATCAATAGGAGAATCGGAAGAACAAAAGCTAGATCAATAGGAGAATCGGATGAACAAAAGATATATCAATAGGAGAATCGGAAGAACAAAAGCTAGGTCAATAGGAGAATCTGAAGAACAAAAGATATATCAATAGGAGAATCGGAAGAACAAAAGCTAGATCAATAGGAGAATCTGAAGAACAAAAGCTAGATCAATAGGAGAATCTGAAGAACAAAAGCTAGATCAATAGGAGAATCTGAGGAACAAAAGATATATCAATAGGAGAATCGGAAGAACAAAAGATATATCAATAGGAGAATCTGAGGAACAAAAGATATATCAATAGGAGAATCGGAAGAACAAAAGATATATCAATAGGAGAATCTGAAGAACAAAAGATATATCAATAGGAGAATCGGAAGAACAAAAGATATATCAATAGGAGAATCGGAAGAACAAAAGCTAGATCAATGAAGGAGTCACGAGAACAAAAGATATATCAATAGGAGAATCGGAAGAACAAAAGCTAGATCAATGAAGGAGTCAGGAGAACAAAAGCTAGATTAATAGGGGAATATGAAGATAAATAAAGACAGGTAAATAGTGTAATATGAGAAACAGAAGTTGGATCAGTACGGAACATGTCAGAACTTTGATCAGTGGGGGACTGGGAAACAGAATCTGTTGGCTGATGTAAACTGAAGTTTTATGTAAAATGTTGCACACATATATGATGGTTTAGTGTTCTGTATGTCCCTCTGGTTTATGCAATCGTCAGGTTGTATACGGGCTTTACATGCTTATATATAGGTTTTTGCACATAATTTAACCAATGGGCTTTGGTTAATGAGCATTGTTTAGGCCTACAGTAAGTTCCACACATTCAATGTTTTACTTGAAATTATAGAATTTATTTATATAGAAATTGCAGAATTATAGGTAACAAAATATGCACGGATGCTAATTGCAAAACGTCCCTGGTTTTGAACTACTCCAAATCCATGTATTACACGTGTATATGAGATGTTTTATGATAATATTTACTTTGTTTGATGTTTACAGGATTTGTTCCTATGGAAAATTATAAACCTGGAAACTAACAGGGAGTACTCATACTGCATGGGTGCCTCTGAATATTTGATGTTGTCAAATCTGATCTAATCTAAAATTAATCATGCCTTCTTTTACTCCTCAGCAGGTGTTTGCTGAATCTACTCAGTGCCTGCCTGTATACCCGTGTTTATGTATGTATGCAATAAGACTAAATCATAAACTCCAACAAGTTTTTCATTGTTCAAATATAGATTAATCCAAGACATGGAGACATTAACATGAAGTCTGCCCTGACGTTGGGTAGGATAAAACTCAGACGTGGAATCGTCTCAAATTCTGCATAGATATTTTTTTTATCGTTCCACTAATGCTGTTTATTGTTTGTATTGAATTATGAAATTTCTGAAAACCTGAAACTATTAAAAACGTCGTAGAATGTAATCAGTTAACAATTAAAGCTCATTAATTATTTTTTGAATAAGCCATGCAAATTATCTTAATTCAGTTAATCAGTTGTCATTTTCTGAAATCATTCATCTTGTACTGACCAAGGGCTTTGTTGCAAGGTTGTTGTATATATCTGCGCACAACTTTTTTCTCTCTTATTTTCACAGCTACTTAACTTTTCAAAGCGTTTCTGGTTTGCTGATTGCGATCTTGTGTAAAATCTCAAGTATCTCTCCGTGATTGACGGCCAGTTTTCTCTCATTCATAAGGTTTCTCCTCATTTCCTTCCTGATTAAAGTGTTTCATCTCTCAGTTGTCCTCATGGTTAAAGTGTCTCTCAGTTTTCCTCATGATGAAAATGTCTGCCAATTTTCCACATGGTCAAAGTATTGGCGCATTTTATGGTTAACTTGTCTGTTCATTTCCTTTGTGTTAAGCTGCACTAATCATTCCCCTCATGTTTTTATAGCATATACTAGACTGTCCATTTCCCTCATGTTTTTAAAGCATATACTAGACTGTTCATTTCCCTTTATGCTGATAATATGCAGTTCATTCGCCCATGGGCCACATGTACCAGACTTGCGGGTTCTCGCTTGTGTCGTTTGACTCCCCCCTAATGTGTCGCTCGTTTTTGTGTAGTATTAGTTAGCCTACCTACCTGGTGTTTTACTGTACATCTCATTATCATCGTGTTTCAATACCACGGAATTTCTTCTCATATAAGGCGAAGTGTGTGTGTGTGTTTTTTTTTTCTGCATACAAACCTTTTCTTATTCCATTTTGTCGAGAGCATTTCATCGCCGGCTGCTAACAGTGAATCCCTTTTGATCATTGATTAAATGGTTTTAAGTTGATAAGCCAGATTTTATTTGGCCTATTCATAACCCTTTTTACATTTATGTTGTATGTTGTGTTGTGTTGTTGTTGTTGGGATGCTCATACTTAATTTTACGGTATTTTAACGTTAGCAGCATATTTTATTTCAATGATTTAAATTAAGTTTAAACACTTAATCTTTCCGAACTGTAAATCGAGAGCACGAAATTATCCAGTCATAAGCAGTATTGCTGCAAACAGGTCAACCAGATGTCCCACGCATTGGTTGCAAATGTTCTGTCTTTCTGTGACGTGATGCCACACGCAAATGACCAGTCATAAGCAGAATTGATGCAAATAGGTCAACCAGATGTCCCACGCATTGGTTACAAATATTCTGTTTTTCTGTGACGTGATGTCACACGCAAATGACCAGTCATAAGCAGAATTGATGCAAATAGGTCCGCCAGATGTCCCAGTCATTGGTTACAAATGTTCTGTCTTTCTGTGACGTCATGTCCTCACAATTGCCTTCACTGGGAGTGCAATGAAAAGTAACGTCTCGAGAAGAGGTGTTGTGGGACATCAGATATGTTGGATGCATCCATTTGCGCACAGATGACATAAGCAACTCACGTTATTGTACACAGGAGCTGACATGGCGCATTTCTGTGATGTAAGAAAATTATTATTGAGGTATCCTAAAAATATTATTATGTTACATTTTACAGAAAGTCTCTTGTCTTAGTGATACTAGACTCTATTCTTTTAATGCACCACAATATTCAACATAGTATCCTGTTATTCTAATGGAATGGTTATGTTGAATTAATAGAATGTGTGTGTTATATTTAACAGAATAATCCTCTGCAGTAACAGATGCTGAATATAATCTAGCCTCACTCAGATAACAGACTTTCTGTTAAATTTAGCAGATTAATTTTCTTGAGTGCAGGGCATAAAAGGAACCAAACTGTGTAGAGCACTATTACCACTGTGTGTGTATTGTACCTGTTAAGGATGATAATTATCTGTCAGAATATATTCATTTATGGAAATTTAATACATCAAATTTCATTCTGGATTATAACCTTTGTGCGTGTGTGAAGGGAATCCACATGTTTCATATTTATACCAACAGAAATTGTTACTCCTCCATCTTTGTCTATTTTCTGACCTGTATGGTAATTGGTGTCTGCGAATGGAACGAATGGGCGACTTCATTGTCCTTCAGATGCGTAATCCTCGTATATATGCCAGTGTATTATATACTGTACCCTTAAAAGCATGTATTACAAAACATTCAGTCCGTAGAGGTCGAGTATTGTGTAATATACATGCCTGCACTTTAGACTCCGGTGATTGCTCCGACAAACAGGTTTTATAAGAATTTCATAATGTCACTTCTTTTTATATAAACGGAATTGTGAAAAACTTTTAGTGTTTATGTTAAATGTTTTTTTGCTATAGTGCAAAATCATATTCGACCAATACAATGAACTGATTTCTATTCTGTATTCCATTTACTTTCCACGTTGTTGTTGTTTTTTGAGGAAATGGTCAATACATCTTTGAACCCCGGCAGGAAGACTGCATCAGCCAATTCTTCACCTCTACACTCGAAAAATCAATCTGATAATTTTAAAAGAAAGTCTTTTGTCTGAGTGATGTTAGTATACATAGTGTTATTATAAGACAATATTGTCATATTCAACATAATATCCGCCTAATATAATAGAATCTTTATGTTGAATTAATGGAATATAGTGTGTTTTATTTAATAGAACAATCTGCTGCAAAACAGAATACATTCTATCATCACTCAGACAACAGACTTTCTCTTAAATTTAACACATTAATATTTTGAAGTTCGTCAAAATACCGTCTCAAAGTATATAGCTTGATAAAAGAGCACTTTTTAACAGAGTTTGTACATAGTCGTATTCATGCGAGAACGGGAGTGCCCATAAAGGGGCGAAAAAGTTGCTACTTTTGAAGTGTTTTAATGAAGAGTGTCTGCCAGCAACCTGCGGATGGTCGTGGGTTTCCCCCGGGCTGTGCCCGGTTTCCACCCACCATAATGCTGGCTGCCGTCGTATAAGTGAAATATTCTTGAGTACGGCGTAAAACACCAATCAAATAATAAATAATAAAATTTAATGAAGAGTAGGAGTAAAACCCAGAGTGAATTAAATTGAACGGATTTCACCGTTTACGTGTGGTCATTTGCACTTGCCATGAAGCCCGCGCAAGAAAAAGTATGTGCCGAAAGTATGTGTTTCTCTCATATACGCGAGAATACACGCGAACGGCACATGCATACTCGCTTGCAACATGCACGTGTCAGTTTTTGAACATTCGTGCTTGTACATTATGAGTCGTCTGTGCACGCGATCATGAGAAACGTCCATTTTTGGCTTATCTTAACTAAAACAGTAACAAAACACCATGGATGATAACTGGATTAAATGGGATTTACGGATCAACACGTTCTCTCCACAACCCGCACACGTATGTGTTCGCTTTTGGCAGATCTTATCTTCGTACCAAAGTGAGCTTTAACAATAAATCTCCTAAATAGTTCGTCAAAACAAGCATCCCATAATAGCTGTCATGCAGTAGAAGTCTTTGCCCGGCTCTGAAATTTTCAATCAAAAGTAAGTTTCCGCCCCCTGGAACGAAGATGGCCAATTTAGCGACGCTCAATATCATTGTCAGACCGTCTCGCTTTAATGACGGCTTCATGGCCACAGAAGGATGCGCCTCAAAAGAACCACGTGACCTCCATCCGTCTTTTCAACAACAACAACAATTGCGGGTTAAAGGTCGGGGATAGTATTAAATTCTCCGGGATATCAAAAGATCGGGTGTATCGGGTTTGAAGAGTATTCGGTTAGCTGCAAGTAGATGTCATTGTTCGCCACCTGGTATTGACAGACCTAACCATATTCTCCCCCAGTCATTTGCAGGTCTTCTGAAACCCCTTTTTTTGCACCACTTGTTAAATTTCAACAAATGCGGAGGTCATTCAGAGGCGAAATTCGCGTGAAGGCGTATAAAACGGGGAGGCTACAGGAGTGCCACTCGGTGTGTTGTCACCTTGGGAATATACATTCTTGATTCGACTTCCTCAAGTAAGTACTGTTTTATACATTAAACTATTGTAACAGAGTAACTTTCTGCGTAGAGATAATAAAAAAGGTGACCCACATCACATCTACAGTTCATTTTAGCCATATATACGTTTATTTTTTCTTTGATGCCTTCATTCTTTCACTGTAAAGGTAAGAACCTCAGGACTTTGGTTGTGAAAGTGAAGCATTCTCATCAAACTCTATCTCACTTGGCTGCAGCTTTACGTAAGGCGGTTACACAGGTACCAGACAAGGGGATGTGCATGCTTTGGCCATGTGTCGTTACCATCTTTTGAATATAAAATCTTGACAACGGTGCAAAATACCAATCAAAATAAAATAAATGTTTGGGAATGGATGAAAATGGAAAGAACTATTAACAACGTAAGACAAACTCCATGGCGTATTAATGAAAGGTCTTACATTTCATATTAGGCCGATTTTATAACGGTGAGAGTTGTTCTTCCTGGAATTTTTTTCCATTCCACATGATCATGGATTCTTCAGAAACATCACTTGAACGGAATGAGTTAAAAAGTAAGTCATGACTGGAGATGCCTTGTTATAGAGCGGTTTTACTCCATCGCGATAGGCTTCTTTGCAAGACATGCTGAATACACAGTTTGGCGTATCACTTACTCGTGATTCCAACCGCGATATTGCCATGACTGTCTGCTTACGACCTGATACCAATGTATCTAGCAGTTTGTTGTGAAAATGGAACACGTTTGACTGTTTTGCTTCTACGTGCAACCCGATTGTTTGAAACATTGCAGAATGCGATCAGTGACCATGTATCAGAAAACAATTATTCCCCCCCACCCCCCACCCCCACACACCTCCTGTCCCCTGCCCACCCAAACCAGATTTTAAGAGCCTGATCAGCGGACGTAAGAAGAATCAAATTATGTACTGTCTCAAGTTATATACTGTCTCAAGTTGTGTACGGTGTCAAGTTGTATACTGTCTCAAGTTATGTACTGTCTCAAGTCATATACTGTCTCAGGTTATGTACTGTCTCAAGTTATGTACTGTTTCATAGTATCGGCTCATAGTCACGTCGATAATAATAATGAAGGAAGCAATTAAGATGTAGATGTACAGTTGCCCGTGTCTCCACAACACTCACTGCTGACGTCGTTTTGATACGTGTGTCTGAACTTGACATACTTACCCTGTATTGAAGAGTACAATGTGAAAGTAACGCGATAATCTTCCGGTTCGGTAACATTATGATTAGTGGTCCAGTCGGGGAATGTATATATCTGCATCATCGTCATTTCAAATTGCCTTGTTTCTTGATCACACCTCTTGACCACGCCTCGTGACCACGCCAAGCTAAACTATGATACATCCGATTCCATTTTATTTTCATTTTATCCACAGTCATCAAGGTCACGGTTAGTTTTGTTGCCAAAAAAATAGGTAAACGTAATAAAAGTGTGGCTCAGTCGGTTAGCGCGCTAGCGCAGCGTAATAATACATGTATATCTATATTTTATTGTTTACCTCATACTTCTGCCTAGGGGGCCTCCGTGGCTCAGTTGGTTAGCGCGCTAGCGCACCGTAATGACCCAGGAGTCTCTCACAAATGTGGTCGCTGTGAGTTCAAGTCCAGATCATGCTGGCTTCCTCTCCAGCCCTACGTAAGAAGTTCTGCCAGCAACCTGCGGATGGTCGTTGGTCTCCCCCGGGCTCTGCCGTGTTTCCTCCCAACATAATGCTGGCCGCTGTCGTATAACTGAAATATTCATGAGTACGGTGTAAAACACCAAGCAAGCATGTTAAGGTCTGGCAAAAACCTGCGAATGGTCGTGGGTTTTCCACCACCATAATGCTTGCCGCTGTCATATAAATGAAATATTCTTGAGTACGACGTAAAACACCAATCAAATAAATAAATAAATCAACGTAATAAAAGTAACCAAAAATGAAAGTACAGTTTGGAGAATTTTCATTGGAGGTGCATTGACGGTTTAATTTAACACGCTTTAAGAGTGACGGCTACGCCGTCCGATCCCTAATTACGACTGGAGTGGAAAATTGGGACATTGGTAACATTAGTCCTCTGTGGTTCATGGTTTACAGTTGGTTTTATATTTTGAAGAATGCCATCAGAGAGTAGTAAATTACACTCCTATAAACAATTGTAGAAAAATCTGTTTTTACATAACCATGCTGTATAAACAATGTATGTAAGCAACATCACACATGTCTCACAGAGCTGTACTGTGTAACCTCTTTACCGTTTATTAATGAACTCTAATGTTTAAACAAAATACCAAAAAAAAAAATAGTTTTATGCAAATTCCATACTAGAATTTAAGACGAGTTTTTCAGACGGGAGTATTTAAACCGAGCTGTCGTTTCAATCCAAAGTATGTAAAAGTCTTTGTTGTTTTTTTTTCCCTTTCATAGTTTTCCAGCCAGAACATAGCAGACTAGACTGATATGGCTTCTTCACAGGTTGATTTGCCGAAAGAAAGAACAGAGTATGCTTCAGACAATGACGAGGTATAGAACCATTTTTATGTATTTTAACATGAATTTTAGTTGTTCAGATACTTTTTGTTGGTTCCTTTTTTTCTTCAGTGTAGAAAGCAATATGACAGGGTAACTAAGGTATCGCTTCCTTCACAGAACTGAGAATGACTGAAAATATTATCTTTTTGAAGAATAATGTGTGTACTCTCAATAGTGTTATTTTCCCCTGCTCAGTATGATAAGCCTTTTATCCCCGCCTTATAATTCAGGACAATGGGGAATCGGACGACTTCTCTGAAACAGAACTTGTGATTCGCGAGGATTTCGAAGACGGTCACCCAGTTGTCACGAACTATCTCATAGTTGACCCAGCAAAGCACTCCGCGCCGTCTCACTCAGACGTCAACAAGGCTAAATCCGCAACACAACGCAAGGCACCGGAGGCACATCACGCTGTCGAGAAGAAAAAAGACGATCCCCCAAACCAAAAGAAACAAAACCTTGGTGGCATAGAGGTTTGTTTCTCTGATTTGAACAACGTCGCAGCCCTCGATCCAACATCCAGCAGCACGGAACAAATCGCTCCAGAAGCAGACCGGAAGTCAGACAACCTGCGTCCTGCTTCCGCTGTAAATTTCGCCCCGGAAGAGCGACCTCCACTGAAAGGGGCCCTGAAGAAAGCCACTTTCAAGCTTGAGGGAGAGGATAGCCACGAAAGTACGGAGAGCTATGCAGACAGTAGTGTCAGCGTTTTGGAGGATTCCAACAACAACGCTGACGTCACCTCGGGAAGTCCACGCAGAGACAGTTACGGTGAGTTCATTGCTCTGTAAAAGTTGACACTGGTGTCTCCGAGTACATTGACTATTTGGTTGAGAAATATTTGGATACGTCATAATCATAGCTGCTCCCATCTTGTCAGAGATCCCGCCCTTCGACGTTGTGGTGTCGGCCCGAATAAGCTTATCTCTAGCTGCTCAAATCCACATCTTGGCATCTTACCTGTCAATTACCACACGAAATTCTGTAATGATATTTATTTATTTATTTATTTGATTGTTGTTTTACGCCGTACTCAAGAATATTTCACTTATACGACGTCGGCCAGCATTATGGTGGGTGGAAACCGGGCAGAGCAACCTACCAGTCAGTATACTCAAACCAAGAGGAGGTAAATAAAATATATTTACTTTGTTAATAAAATGTCGAGAAAAGGCCTACAGCGAAATTAATTAGATTTAACCACAGAGTATTTGAAAAACATGACTTTAATTTGCTTGTGAAAAAGACATCTTTGGATAGCTGCATTCAAACTTGCAGCACAAGGCCTTATTTCTTAAACATAAAGTATGACTTATAACATATGGTGGGTTATCCAGTTATCAGCAATACCTCAGAAACAAAGTTTCTTGCGTTCCGCGCCGGCCAAATGTAAAACAATGAGCTTAAGATCAGCTAACAATCGGTGAAAACTCCACGAGCCGTTCGCCAACTTTTAACCTAAGTCAATAAGTTGAGGTATCATGATCAGTGTATCGAAACAACTTATTTTAACATGTTGTCTAACATCGGATATATGATGACTTTGGAAAATAAAGAGGCCTCCGGAATGTGCTAGAGCAGTTTTGCGCACACCAATGAAATCGTCGTTTAACTTCATATATACATGAATTCAGTTCGCGTGTGTTAACGTTTAACGTGATACCTCATCGACACTACGGTAAGGTCATACCATTGACCTCTAGAATTACAGTCAACAACACCATAGTCGGGATGTACACGCCGAATAACTCTCAATTCTGAAGAGGTTTCTTGTTAATTCGATGACGGTCATTGATAGTTGAACTTAAATGGGAATAGAGTTGTGCCTAAGCCAGATCGGATTAAAGGTGGCTGGCTTCTCTTGTACATGGGTGTGTATAGGGTTCCACGAAACCCAAGACTCGACCTGCGGCAGGAATTTCCTCAGGTGAATCAGCATCATGGACTGAACAGGTGATTCGTAATCTAGGCCCAGTGTCTTCAGGACAAGTTTATTTCTTTAATGTTTACTCATTTATTTATCTCGGGGTAAATAGATTTCGATACAATGTTCGATATATAGGGTGTCCAGGAAACAACTCATATTGTTATTGAGGGGCATTATTACTTAAGTATACCTGTCAGCTATCTTGAGCGGGACGCCTGAGAAGACTGAGCCAGCGAGACTCCAGGACTGGTGATTTTAAATTTCACGGTCACATATCTCATCATATACAATTTCACTTTCATTGCCAAATACAGGCGACACTTTCGCTGGCAAGTTATGCACGGATCCATCTTCACTTTGTGAAATTCTGGAAAACCTACTATTTCCTTATAAAACTGACAGGCCAACGGCTACGGCTATGGACGCTTTGCCCGTTGACAAATACGGACAGACCGACACTTGTGACCGTAAATACGGACGGACCTACTCTTTCCTTGACAAATATGGACGGACCGACACTTGTGTCCGTGAATACGGACGGACCGACACTTCCCTTCACAAATAAGGACGGACCGACATCTTCCTTGACAAATACTGACGGACCGACACTTTCTCTGACAGATACGGACGGACCGACACTTCCCTTCACAAATAAGGACGGACCGACACCTTCCTAGACAAATACTGACGGATCGACACTTTCCCTGACAGATACGAACTGAGTGACACTTTCATTGGCAAATACTGACGTACGTACACTTCCGTTGACAAATACGGACAGACCGACACTTGTGACCGTAAATACGGACGGACCTACTCTTTCCTTGACAAATATGGACGGACCGACACTTGTGTCCGTGAATACGGACGGACCGACACTTCCCTTCACAAATAAGGACGGGCCGACATCTTCCTTGACAAATACTGACGGACCGACACTTTCTCTGACAGATACGGACGGACCGACACTTCCCTTCACAAATAAGGACGGACCGACACCTTCCTAGACAAATACTGACGGATCGACACTTTCCCTGACAGATACGAACTGAGTGACACTTTCATTGGCAAATACTGACGTACGTACACTTCCGTTGACCAATGCAGACAGACTGACGCTTGTGTCCGTGAATACGGACGGACCGACACTTCCCTTTACAAACAATGACGGACCGACACCTTCCTAGACAAATACTGGCGGATCGACACTTTCCCTGACAGATACGGACTGAGTGGCACTTTCATTGGCAAATACTGACGTACCTACACTTCCGTTGACAAATACGGCTAGACTGACAACTTCGTTGGCAAGTACGGACGGGCCGACACTTTCATTAGAAAATGCAGATGGACCTACACTTTTGTTAACAAAAATAGACAGACCAGTACTTTCATTGGAAAATACGGACCGGTCAACGTTTTCAATCGTTAAATACAAAGAATACATAAGAAGGGTGTCTGATAAGTACATGGCTAAGTGCTGTTTTGATGAATCCTCATGCGTTAGTCAGAACTGAGAGTTAGTGTAATATCGGATATTACACGGGTAGTAGGTGTCCATGTGTTTGTCAGAACTGAGAACTAGTGTAATATCGGATATAACACGGGTAATAGATGTCCATGTGTTAGTCAGAACTGAGAATTAGTGTAATATCAGATATTACACGGGTAACAGGTGTCCATGTGTTAGTCAGAACTGAGAATTAGTGTAATATTGGGTATTACACGGGTAATAGATGTCCATGTGTTAGTCAGAACTGAGAATTAGTGTAATATCAGATATTACACGGGTAACAGGTGTCCACGTGTTAGAACTCAGAATTAGTGTAATATTGCGTATTACACGGGTAATAGATGTCCATGTGTTAGTCATAACTGAGAATTAGTGTAATATCGGATATTACACGGGTAATAGATGTCCATGTGTTAGTCAGAACTGAGAATTAGTGTAATATCGGATATTACACGGGTAGTAGGTGTCTATGTGTTAGTCAAAACTGAGAATTAGTGTAATATCGGATATTACACGGGTAGTAGGTGTTCATATGTAAGTCATAACTGAGAATTAGTGTAATATCGGATATTACACGGGTAGTAGGTGTCCATGTGTTAGTCAAAACTGAGAATTAGTGTAATATCGGATATTACACGGGTAATAGATTTCCATGTGTTAGTCAAAACTGAGAATTATTGTTATATCGGATATTACACAGGTAGCAGGTGTCCATATGTTGGTCAAAGTAAGGATAAGATGTTTTCGTGACAAAAGTATCATGCGTTAGTCAGAACTGAGGATTCGTCGAATGTCGGATATAACACGGCTAGATGTTGTTATGAGAAACTAGTTTGCTATATTGTTCGGCTAGGTGTTTTCCTAGACGTTTTCCTGACAAAAGTACCATGTCTGAACTTAGGATCAGTCGAATGTCGAATATTGCTGGGCTAGATATGGTTATGATAAACTGGTGTGCTATATTGTTCGGCGAGATGTTTTCCCGATAAAGTAACATGCGTTAGTCAGAACTAAGGATTAGTCGAATGTCGAATATTGCACGGCTAGATATTGTTATGGTAAACTGGTGTGCTATATTGTTCGGTGAGATGTTTTCCTGATAAAGTAACATGTGTTAGTCAGAACTGAAGATTAGTCGAATATCGGATATTACACGGCTAGATTTGGTTATGATAAACTAGTTTGCTATATTGCTCGGCGAGATGTTTTCCTGATAAAGTAACATGCACTGGTCAGTATCCAAACGCGTGCCCGGGATAAAGTCCATCACGTGAAAAACTTAGACCAGAGTGAATTTTCCGGTCAAGCGAGCTTATAAATGTACAATTATCTCTGCCTGCTGAAGAATCAATAAATCTCGAATCAATAAATCTCAGATTTCAATAGTAATAATAAGTAATCAGGATTTTCCACCCTTGAAGTGTCAGTGCCAATGAAACGAACGTCACGGGTCGACGGTTGAGTGTAAATTCATGACTGGTGATTTTTCTGGCACGGTGCAAACGAACTTTCCGTTTGACTGAACACTGAGGCTGTAGTACACAGCGTCAATGAACATCATGAACGGGATGAACAAAACTCAGACCTGGGTCAGCAGACGAAGAAGAGGCCAAGACCGCGCGTGAGATGTGATTGTGTGTTACTAAAGCTGAATATAGATCTACCTGATATATAAGTAGCTCGTGTCAAGCCGGTTAAAAGCCAACAGTGTTTACGATTTCACCCCCCTCCCTATTTGTCGCTAGGCACTCTCCCCAATGGGTACCTCCATGGCCTAATGGTTAGCGTGCTAGCGCAGAACAATGACCATGAGCCTTTCATCAAATGTGGTAGCTGTGAGCTTAATTCCAGCTCCTTTTCCGTCTTACGCGGAAAGGCCTGCCATCAACTGCTCGAGTTCCTCCACCATAATGCTAGTCGCTGTCGTATAAGTGGAATATTCTTGAGTAAGACGTAAAAAATCAATCATTCAAATAAATAACTTTCCCTTGTAGCCGTGTTCCCTACCAGGCATTTTCCACACGAACGTTTTCCCTAGGCCACAGTTTCCCCATGAGGCACGTCACATGCAGCTGTAATTCTCCCTACCAGACATTTTCCACACCAACGTTTTCCGTAGGCCACAGTTTCCCCATGAGGCACGTTACTAGCAGATGTAATTTTCCCTACTAGACATTTTCCACACTAACGTTTTCCGTAGGCAACAGTTTCCCCATGAGGCACGTCACTAGCAGCCGTAATTCTCCCTACTAGACATTTTCCACACTAACGTTTTCCCTAAGCCACAGTTTCCCCATGAGGCACGTCACTAGCAGCCGTAATTCTCCCTACCAGACATTTTCCACACCAACGTTTTCCGTAGGCCACAGTTTCCCCATGAGGCACGTCACTAGCAGATGTAATTTTCCCTACTAGACATTTTCCACACGAACGTTTTCCCTAAGCCACAGTTTCCCCATGAGGCACGTCACTAGCAGCCGTAATTCTCCCTACTAGACATTTTCCACACCAACGTTTTCCGTAGGCCACAGTTTCCCCATGAGGCACGTTACTAGCAGATGTAATTTTCCCTACTAGACATTTTCCACACTAACGTTTTCCGTAGGCAACAGTTTCCCCATGAGGCACGTCACTAGCAGCCGTAATTCTCCCTACTAGACATTTTCCACACTAACGTTTTCCCTAAGCCACAGTTTCCCCATGAGGCACGTCACTAGCAGCCGTAATTCTCCCTACCAGACATTTTCCACACCAACGTTTTCCGTAGGCCACAGTTTCCCCATGAGGCACGTCACTAGCAGCCGTAATTCTCCCTACCAGACATTTTCCACACCAACGTTTTCCGTAGGCCACAGTTTCCCCATGAGGCACGTCACATGCAGCTGTAATTCTCCCTACCAGACATTTTCCACACTAACGTTTTCCCTAAGCCACAGTTTCCCCATGAGGCACGTCACTAGCAGCCGTAATTCTCCCTACCAGACATTTTCCACGCTAACGTTTTCCGTAGGCAACAGTTTCCCCATGAGGCACGTCACTAGCAGCCGTAATTCTCCCTACCAGACATTTTCCACACCAACGTTTTCCGTAGGCAACAGTTTCCCCATGAGGCACGTCACATGCAGCCGTAATTCTCCCTACCAGACATTTTCCACACTAACGTTTTCCCTAGGCCACAGTTTCCCCATGAGGCACGCCACAAGCAGCCGTAGTTCTTAAACCAGAAATATTCTCTATCAATATTTTCGATACACTATATGTTACCTACCAAAAACAATTCTTCCCTCAGCCGTATTTATTTCTCCAGTATAATATTTTCCTCTGGCGACAGTTTTCTAACCAGACACATCACAGCCAGCCGTATTTATTTCTCCACCATAACATTTTCTCCTCGCGACGGTTTTCTAACTAGACACATCACAACCAGCCATATTTATTTCTCAACTATAATAATTTCCTTTCGGACAGTTTTCTAACCAGATACATCACAACCAGCGGTAAGGAATTTTTTTATCAGATGGTGATACTAATTAATTAATAAAACTGGTCTTTGGAAATTTGAACTTGGATACTGTTTATACGACTGACAGCCTATTTGGACACTTCCCAACTATGGAAATTTTCCAATTCGTGAGACAGGCGTATGTTTGGTTTTCCCTAGCACTTAACCAAGGAGGATCGGCAGCAGATTTCAGTATATACATTCCATTATAATAAAAGACTTACAGCATAGAGAGTAAAACCAGAGCGGCGATAACACTATCATAGTTGGAAAATGGTGACACATAACCGGTGGAATACGGCATCTTTGTCAGTTTACCCCAGTCAGTTTTTTACTCTAACTACGTAAAAGGACTACGTAAAAAGACGTAAAAGGAAATCATGTCATTTTCTCTGTTTCTTTGTGTCTTTAGTTCGCATGATCAGCAAAGACTCTGACAGTGTTTTCTCGGCAGAGGATGACTTCAGAATCCAGCAAACCGGAAAACGTCTGGCCTGTACAATAGATGCCCCACTAAGGTGAGTACGTCTCTCGGACATCACAGATTCTGGTTGAAACCACGATGATCACTAGGACATGTCATTGATTGAAACCACGATGATCACAGGGACATCATTGACTGATTGAAACCACGATGATCACAGGGACATCAATGACTGACTGAAACCACAATGATCACTGGGACATAAATGACTGATTGAAGCCAAGATGATCACAGGAACATTTGTGACTGATTGAAACCACGATGATCACTGGGACATTAGTGACTGATTGAAACCACAATGATCACTGGGACATCAATGACTGACTGAAACCACAATGATCACTGGGACATAAATGACTGATTGAAGCCAAGATGATCACAGGAACATTTGTGACTGATTGAAACCACGATGATCACTGGGACATTAGTGACTGACTGAAACCACAATGATCACTGGGACATCAATGACTGACTGAAACCACAATGATCACTGGGACATCAATGACTGACTGAAACCACAATGATCACTGGGACATTTGTGATTGATTGAAGCCAAGATGATCACAGGGACATCAATGACTGATTGAAACCACGATGATCACAGGGACATCAATGACTGATTGAAACCACGATGATCACAGGGACATCATTGACTGATTGAAACCACGATGATCACTGGGACATCATTGACTGATTGAAATCACGATGATCACTGGGACATTTGTGACTGATTGAAACCACGATGATCACAGGGACATCATTGACTGATTGAAACCACGATGATCACAGGGACATCATTGACTGATTGAAACCACAATGATCACTGGGACATAGATGACTGATTGAAGCCAAGATGATCACAGGAACATTTGTGACTGATTGAAACCACGATGATCACTGGGACATTAGTGACTGATTGAAACCACAATGATCACTGGGACATCAATGACTGACTGAAACCACAATGATCACTGGGACATTAGTGACTGATTGAAGCCAAGATGATCACTGGGACGTCAGTGACTGATTGAAATCACGATGATCACTGGGACATCATTGAATGATTGAAACCACGATGATCACTGGGACATCATTGACTGACTGAAACCACAATGATCACTGGGACATTTGTGACTGATTGAAACCACGATGATCACTGGGACATCATTGACTGATTGAAATCATGATGATCACTGGGACATCATTGACTGATTGAAACCACGATGATCACAGGGACATCAATGACTGATTGAAACCACGATGATCACAGGGACATCATTGACTGATTGAAACTACGATGATCACTGGGACATCAGTGACTGATTGAAACCACGATGATCACTGGGACATCATTGACTGATTGAAACCACGATGATCACAGGGACATCATTGACTGATTGAAACCACGATGATCACTGGGACATCATTGACTGATTGAAACCACGATGATCACTGGGACATCAATGACTGACTGAAACCACAATGATCACTGGGACATTAGTGACTGATTGAAGCCAAGATGATCACTGGGACATCAGTGACTGATTGAAACCACGATGATCACTGGGACATCATTGACTGATTGAAACCACGATGATCACTGGGACATCATTGACTGATTGAAACCACGATGATCACTGGGACATCATTGACTGATTGAAATCACGATGATCACTGGGACATTTGTGACTGATTGAAACCACGATGATCACAGGGACATCATTGACTGATTGAAACCACGATGATCACAGGGACATCATTGACTGATTGAAACCACGATGATCACTGAGACATCATTGACTGATTGAAATCACGATGATCACTGGGACATTTGTGACTGATTGAAACCACGATGATCACTGTGACATTAGTGTGATTGAAACCACGATGATCACTGGAACATCAATGATTGACTGAAACCACAATGACACTTGGACATTAGTGTGATTGAAACCACGATGATCACAGGGACATCAATGACTGACTGAAACCACGATGATCACTGGGACATAAATGACTGATTGAAGCCAAGATGATCACAGGGACATCATTGACTGATTGAAGCCACGATGATCATTCAGAAAATTTAGAAAATAAGGCGGCAGAATAACGAAAAACTCAGAGAGAGTAAACCAGAACAGCGACGAGAATGCGATGTGGTTAAACAAACCCATGTTTGAAGAAATGTATTCCACGTGTTTGTTGTATTGTATTTGTATCGTGTTTGTTTCTGTGCGCTGTTCGTATGAACATTTAGAATTTGAGACTGAAATCAAGTGTATGAGCGTGGGAAACCACACACAGCTACCAGAAACCATTGCATGTCTGTATAAGAGTGTGTCTAAGAACCCAGACAGAGCCACTGGAAGCCACCGCGTGTCGCCATGTGTGCATGAGTTTGGGAAACCAGACAGAGCCACCAGAAGCCACTGCGTGTCTCCATTTGTGCATGAGTTTGGGAAACCAGACAGAGCCACCAGAAGCCACCGCATGTCTCCATGTGTGCATGAGTTTGGGAAACCAGACAGAGCCATCAGAAGCCACCGCGTGTCGCCATGTGTGCATGAGTTTGGGAAACCAGACAGAGCCACCAGAAGCCACCGCATGTTTGTATGTGTGCATGAGAGTGGGAAACCAGACAGAGCCACCAGAAGCCACCACGTGTCTCCATGTGTGCATGAGTGTGGGAAACCAGACAGAGTCTCCAGAAGTAACTGCATGTTTGCATGTGTGAATGAGCCTAGGAAGCTAGGAAGAACCACCAGAAACGACCACATGTCTGCTTGTGACTTTTTATATTACTAGGCTGCTGGTGCATGCGAATACAAAGGATTAGAGCAGAGAGATTAAAACCAGAACAGACACGAAATAATGTGATATTTGACAAGAGGTCACATGTAACCGGTGAAACCTGGCCTCTTGTCAGTTTGGCTCAATTAGATATCTGTTTTAACGCTTCATGTAAACACTTAAATAATACCCTTACGCGTCGTCTATTATTATTGACAACTTATATACTAGCATGGTACACGGTTTGAATACTGATTTTGAGATATCTGCTGATAATTCTGGCGGATGCAGTTAAGAATGTGAATCGTCGGACTTTCGGACATGTCGTAACTGGTAACCCTAATATTGTAAATAACGATGATCTACGAAGTCTGCTTGTGAGGGGTTCGAAGTATAAACAGCCGAGAAGCATAAATGTGAGAGCTGATAAGAAAACTGTCGGCGCTTGAAAACATCGCCAAAAAAGGTCTAAACAGAAGACCCTAAAACCTTAAGCCGTTGACATCTGGCTTGAGATGATAAAGAAAATGGTTGGAATTCACCGTATCAGTACTAAATCTCATGTGACTGCCAAACAAGTTCTGAACGGTTCTACTGTGCGAAAGGTACTTTCAGAGAAAATGCGTTGTTCTTATTAATAGGCCAGCTTTAAACAACCCATATGTAGGAAAAGTTGTTAAAGATATTTACCCACCTTCTCTGGATTTAAAAGAAAACCACAAACTCTCCAGATCGTACATCTTTTCTGGTCCTATTTTTGTACAAATATCAAAACAGTTTCTTTTCTTGCAGACTTTACGACAAGAGGAATAGTTTCAATTCTGACATTGTAAATTATCCTTACTGGGACAGCAATATACCAAAGGGTCGTGCATATGGCGTGTACCTATCTCGCCTTCTAGCATTTGTTAGACCCTGCTTGAATAATTACTGCAAAAACTAGTGTGTCAAGGTTATTCCATCAAACTCCCTCACTCAAAGTTTCTAAAGTTAAATGAAGATTAATGTTCAATTGTAAGATCGTGGATAATCTCTGGCACTCTGCTTCATGAATGTGTCTAATTGCGCTTAACCCTAGGCTAGGGACTGTATATTCATTGTGTTGAATTAGACCGCCGCATTGGATATATGGTCTGGTGCAATCAAAGCGCAACTGAGATACATATCATAATAGATTACTTATATACTACCATGGTACACGGTTTAAATAGTGATTTCACTTATACGCCTAAAACATACCTTATGTCTTTCCAACATCAGTGGAAACTGCTGAGTGCTTCTTTTTACATGATTCCGTCCTATTTTCGTGCTTTATATACTTTCTTAATTCTTTGTTAGTTTGTGTTAAACGACGTGTTGGGAATTGGCCTTGTGATTATTGACCGGGAACGCCCACCGTGGTTGACGGCAGGTATACGAATGTCCGTTTAGATGCATAGATTCTAGAACCATGGTTGAAGCAGAACTAGGTAAAGACAATATAGTGATGACACGTGCGAACTATTATGCGCTACTGGTCTAGTATTTCTCTAAATGATATGTCATCATATTTCCATGGAGACAGTGCATATGGACCAGAACCTGAGAACTAGTAGACCAGCAGTTCATGCAATACAAAATACATCAGCATGGAGATCAAACTGTGGTGGTTGGCAAATGGTCAATCAGATCCGAAGAACATTTGACCTACAAAGCTTAGTGAAAGTTGCACTCGTCCTTGCAAACGTAACAAGGTATTTCGGGATTAGATGGACTTATAGAAAGCCAGCAACGAGCATCACGCCCCATTCCCCTCTTCAATTGTCTACCCCCTCCCTAGAGTTGTAGAATTGTCTACTATACCCCTTTCCCTCTTCAGTTATCTATCCCCGCTCTAAACTTGTGGAACGCTACCGTTGTCTACTATACCCCCTTCCCCTCTTCAGTTATCTATCTCAGCTCTAAACTTGTGGAACGCCATCATTGTCTACTATGCCCCTTTCCCTCTTCAGTTGTCTATCCCCACTCTAAACTTGTTGAACGCTATCGTTATCTACTATTCCCCTCTTCAGTTATCTATCATCTCCGTATCGCCAACGTGGTCAATTACGTCCCCTTCTCTTTTTCAATCAGGTCCCCTCTCCCTACACTTCTGGAATGCCAGCAATTGTTTCCTACACCCCCTTCCCCTTTTCTGTTAGCCAGCGTTAGCTCTTCAATTGTCTACCCTCTCCCTAGAGGTGTAGAACGCCACTATTATCTAATACACGTACGTTACCCTCCCCTCTTCAGTTATCTATCCCCGCCCTAAATTTGAGGAACGCTCCCGTTGTCGGCTATGTCCCCTGTCCCTTTTCAGGTATCTGGTCCCGTTCTAAACTCGTGGAACGCAACCGTTGTCTTCTACGTCTCCTTACCCTCTTCAGTCATCTTTCATCTCCTTATCGCCAGCGATGTCCATTACGTCCTCTTCCCTTTTCCAGTAAACTACCCGCTCCTTACACTTGTGGAAGGCCAGCAATATCTATTGAGTCCCATTCCCCGCTTCGTCTAGCTACCCCCTCCCTGCACTTCTGGAACGCCAACAATGCCTGCTACATCTCCTTCCCTTTTCCATTTAGCCTAAAACTCGTGGAACGCCAGCAGTGCATACTGTGTCCCCTTCCCTTCTTCGTCTAGCTACCCCCTCCTTACCCTTTTGGAACGCCAGCAGTGTCTACTGTGTCTCCTTCCCCTCTTCGACTAGCTACCCCCTCCTTACACTTGTGTAACGCCAGCAATGTCTACTGTGTTTCCTTCCCCTCTTCGTCTAGCTACCCCCTCCCTGCACTTGTGGAACGCCAGCAATATCTACTGAGTCCCCTTCCCCTCTTCATCTAGCTACCTTCCCTGCACTTGTGGAACGCCAACAATGTCTGCTACACCTCATCCCTGTCCAGTTAACTTCCCCCTCCCTAACCTTGTGGAATGTCAGCAATGTCTACTGAGTCCCCTTCCACTCTCCAGTTATCTTCCCCCTCCATACACTTGCTGAGCGACACCAATTACTCCTAGGCCCCTATCCGTTTTGACCTAATTTGACAGTAAAGAAACCAGATGAGAGCTGGTCACTGAGACATTAATGATGACTATGAAAAGAGTATTCAAGACTTCTGGCAACCTGTTTTATGATTGCAATTCCTCATTTAGGTCTGTTTTAAGCATTTACATGAACAGCTAGAATAATACCCTAACTATGGAAGTAAATTGACAGGAGGTCGTATTTCACCGGGTGCGGCGACCATTTGCCAGCTATCACACTGTCGTCGCTGCTCTGAGTTTACTGTCTTTGCTGTACGTCTTTAATAATATTGATAGGCTGTATATGCAGTATAAGGGTTGAACGTCATCGATTCTTAAATTTGCATTGTTTTTATGTTATTTTTGTTAAATGTGGCAACACATCATGTCGAGTAATTCTAGACCAGTGTCGTCTAATAAATTACTAGCATCATCTCTGTATGTGTTTTTGCCTATCTCTACTTAAGCCATGGTACTCAAGCCTGAATCAGTTGAAGTAATTTTCTAACCGATATAAATTTACAAGAGGTCGGATTTCAAAGGTTTCGTATGACCATTTTCCAACTATTACACTGTCCTGGCTGCTCTGGTTTCACTAGCAATGCTGTAGGCTCTTATACTATTCTGTGCTTTATGGTCTCGTCCTGACGCTCAGGCTGCCCCAGCCTTTGCTTTTACGGTTTATATATATATATATATATATATATATATATATATATATATATATATATATATATATATATCTATATATATATATATATATATATATATATATATATATATATATATATGTATAGCCCATGGGGATGCTGACAGCCTGATGCTTAAACGAACAATCCGGATGCTTTTAGAGGACTATCGTTATGACCGCATGCCCCATCTGTGATTCTTCTGCTGCCTCACCGTGATGCTTATACTGCCCCACCCTGATGCTTATACTGCCCCACCCTGATGCTATTACTGTCACCACCTCCTTCGCGATTATACAGTCCTCTCTCGGCCCGAATGTTTGCGCAGTGACCCTAGTCATAATGATAGACGATAGGCAATCGCCTTAGACATTGCTTGTCGTCATCCTTGCTAATTGCTTCTTCTTCCATGAATCCGTCTTAATTTTTAACGACACAGCATTTTGAGTAATTCTAGACCAATAATACGTCTACTAAATTTAAATTAAGATCACTCAACATATTTTTGACCTAATACGGCTTAAAGCATGGTGCTAGGGGGCAAATAAGTTGGTACTATTTAAACATTTTTAGAAACAGAATAAACCCTAACCTAGATGAATTGACAGAGGCAGGATCGGCTAAGTGTGACAATTTTTCAACCAGTGTTCCCTCCTCCTCCTCGATGATTTAAATACCCCCCTCCCTTCCACAACCAACACATTCTGATGTTTTAATAATAGACCCCCTCGTCCTCCTCCTTCTCACATGATTATATCTCCTCCCGCTCATATGCTCATATCTCCGCCCACTCAGATGCCCATATCTCCTCCCGCTCAGATGCCCATTTCTCCTCCCACTCAGATGCTCATACCTCCCACTCAGATGCTCATATCTCCTCCCGCTCAGATGCCCATATCTCCTCCCACTCAGATGCTCATATCTCCTCCCGCTCAGATGCTCATATCTCCTCCCGCTCAGACGCTCATATCTCCTCCTGCTCAGATGCTCATATCTCCTCCCGCTCAGATGCTCATATCTCCTCCCCCTCAGCTGCTCATACCTCCTCCCGCTCAGATGCCCATATCTCCTCCCCCTCAGATGCTCATATCTCCTCCCACTCAGATGCTCATACCTCCCACTCAGATGCTCATATCTCCTCCCACTCAGATGCTCATATCTCCTCCCACTCAGATGCTCATATCTCCTCCCGCTCAGATGCTCATATCTCCTCCCGCTCAGATGCTCATATCTCCTCCCACTCAGATGCTCATATCTCCTCCCACTCAGATGCTCATATCTCCTCCCGCTCAGATGCTCATATCTCCTCCCACTCAGATGCTCATATCTCCTCCCACTCAGATGCTCATATCTCCTCCCACTCAGATGCTCATATCTCCTCCCACTCAGATGCTCATATCTCCTCCCACTCAGATGCTCATATCTCCTCCCGCTCAGATGCTCATATCTCCTCCTGCTCAGATGCTCATATCTCCTCCCACTCAGATGCTCATACCTCCCACTCAGATGCTCATATCTCCTCCCACTCAGATGCTCATATCTCCTCCCACTCAGATGTTCATATCTCCTCCCACTCAGATGTTCATATCTCCTCCCACTCAGATGCTCATATCTCCTCCCGCTCAGATGCTCATATCTCCTCCCGCTCAGATGCTCATATCTCCTCCCACTCAGATGCTCATACCTCCCACTCAGATGCTCATATCTCCTCCCGCTCAGATGCTCATATCTCCTCCCACTCAGATGCTCATATCTCCTCCCACTCAGATGTTCATATCTCCTCCCACTCAGATGCTCATATCTCCTCCCACTCAGATGCTCATATCTCCCCCCGCTCAGATGCTCATACCTCCCACTCATATGCTCATACCTCCTCCCACTCAGTTGCTCATACCTCCTCCCGCTCAGATGTTCATATCTCCTCCCACTCAGATGCTCATATCTCCTCCCGCTCAGATGCCCATATCTCCTCCCGCTCAGATGTTCATATCTCCTCCCACTCAGATGCTCATACCTCCTCCCACTCAGATGCTCATACCTCCCACTCAGATGCTCATATCTTCTCCCACTCAGTTGCTCATACCTCCTCCCGCTCAGATGTTCATATCTCCTCCCGCTCAGATGCTCATATCTCCTCCCACTCAGATGCTCATATCTCCTCCCCCTCAGATGCTCATATCTCCTCCCGCTCAGATGCTCATATCTCCTCCCGCTCAGATGCTCATATCTCCTCCCACTCAGGCGCTCATATCTCCTCCTGCTCAGATGTTCATATCTCCAGATGCATATACATCACTATACCGTTGAATATGAGTACTTATTTCTGTAACCCCTGCCAAACCTTCCACTTCCCCCTCCCTGCGATACTATACTCACCCTGCAGTCCTCCTTCCCTTCTGGCCTGATTTCTGAAGAATGCCACCAGACCAGAACATTTTTAACGCTATGTGGTCTGTTGGAACTTACAAATACGGCTTAAAAAGCTATGTCTATATATAGCGGGGAGGAATGTGATAGGACATAATGGTAACCTACATAGAGCCCAAGTATGCATCATTGTCAACGACGATCTATTTGGAGGACATTAAAAAAAAGTACGGCATAAATTTATTTATTTATCTAATTATTTGATTGGTGTTTTACGCCGTACTCAAGGATATTTGGCATATACGACAGCGGTCAGAATTATAGTTGGAGGAAATCGGGCAGATCCCGGATAAAACCCACGACCATCCGCAGGTTGCTGGAAAACCCTCTTACGTAAAAAGCCACAGATGATATGATCTACAAAAAGATATAAAGATGAAAAAGGCCTCCTCCCACAATTTCAAACCTGACTAGTTTTCTTTTAGTTTACCAATGGCATTCTGTAGTGCTGATAATGTTTTGATGTGTAACACGGTTTTATGTCGACTTTCGAGATATATTGTTAAACAAAAAAATGTCAAAATTGTCTTCCCCAGGAATGGGTTGTTTATTGTCCTGAGTGGTATATATGGTATGATCATCGTGGTTCTTGGCGGCGTGCTTCCAATCGCGGAGGTTTTTGAAGGCCCGGAGAACACGTACTATATAGAGGTGAGATTGCCACTTTTTCCAAAGCTATTTTTTTAATTCTTTCAAAAGATAAAGAAAAGTGAATGATTAAAAAATAAAACAAAACAGGTAAGTATATAAATCATGGGGAACAAATAAAAATGACGATAAGCTGATAGAGAAAGAAAGTAAATAAAGTGAAAATGTATGTTAAATACTCGGAATTTGTTGTACTAACAGCTGTTATGAATGCCAAAACAGTACAGACATTTTTTGTGATGGCTTTACTTTGTTTCCCAAATCAGATGTTGTTCAAAACAATAACACTGAAATACTGCTGATTTTTTGGTGCATATTAACTGTGGATTTCAGTAATGTTGATAGTTAAAACGAAATTTAAAAAATGGGTTGATTTTAATTGTGCATTTATCCTTCGTATACATAATCTAGGGCTATTACGTGTTCCTGTATGTGGTCAGCATAGCGTTCATGGGTTATGTCTATCTGTATCTGCTGAGAAGCAAACAGCCGTCAAACTCTTCCTGGATTCCTGGATGGCTGCTGACCTCGGCTTCACAGGCGTCCGCAGCAGCGTTACCGTCACCGGCCAGGCATCGCCGACGCAGAATCTCTGTGGACATCCGCAAAAATAAACAGACCGGAAGTTTTTATCTGCGTCTCGGTGCAGTTGGTGAGTAACTGAGTAAACGTGAAAAATGGACGGGTATGAAACAAAAACATTTGGTAAACAATTATTACTCACGTAAATCAAAAGAGTATGTGAGTTTATATAAAATATTATCAGACTGATAATGTCAGACCATCACATGTATTCTAAGGTCTTTGGAGTCATTACTGCTAGTCATTGCTGCTAAACAACCTTGTCTTTGTTCGGTTGAAATATGACCAATTTCGTACTAACAACATCACCAACATTAGTATCAACAACAACAGCGTTACCATTATCAGCAGCAAGATCATCGGCATCATAATTATCGTCATAACTAGCAACATCATCAGGACCATCACCAAGATTATGAGGGGCATCACCAACATCATCAGCGCCATCACCAACATCATCAGAACCATCACCAACATCATTAGAACCATCACCAACATCATCAGGGCCTTCACCAACATCATCAGGGCCATCATCAGGGCCATCACCAACATCATCAGGACCATCACCAAGATTATCAGCGCCATCACAAACATCATCAGCGCCATCACCAACATCATCAGAACCATCACCAACATCATTAGGGCCATCACCAACATCATCAGGGCCATCACCAACATCATCAGGGCCATCACCAACATCATCAGCGCCATCACCAACAGCATGAGAACCATCACCAACATCATCAGGGCCATCACCAACAGCATCAGGGCCATCACCAACATCATCAGAACCATCACCAACATCATCAGGGCCATCACCAACATCATCAGCGCCATCACCAACAGCATCAGAACCATCACCAACATCATCAGGGCCATCACCAACATCATAAGGGCCATCACCAACATCATCAGGGCCATCACCAACATCATCAGGGCCATCACCAACAGCATCAGAACCATCACCAACATCATCAGCGCCATCACCAACATCATCAGAACCATCACCAACATCATCAGGGCCATCACCAACATCATCAGGGCCATCACCAACATCATCAGCGCCATCACCAACATCATCAGGGCCATCATCAACATCATCAGGACCATCACCAAGATTATCAGCGCCATCACAAACATCATCAGAACCATCACCAAGATTATCAGCGCCATCACCAACAGCATCAGAACCATCACCAACATCATCAGGGCCATCACCAACATCATCAGGGCCATCACCAACAGCATCAGGACCATCACCAACATCGTCATCATCAGCAGCAGCATCACCAGCTGCAACTCTCCACGTGCCTCATCATTCTACACGACATTGTGTTTCTTTGAACTCCATACATTATTTTCTGAACGAAATTTAACACAATAAAAGTACACCAAAGTACCACTTGTTCCCTTTGTAAATTTGTAAATCCAACTCATGCTGTTTTCCTCTTCGGCTGCACATGGGAAGGTCTGCCAGCCTGCAGATGGATGTGGGTTTCCCCCGGGCTCTGCCCGGTTTCCTGCTACTATAACGCTGGCCGCCATCGTATAAGTGAAATATTCTTGACTACGGCGTAAAACACCAATCAAGTAAATAAATAAATCAATCGTTCCCTTTAAAACCCCATCCTTTCCTGTTATAATTAGCCTCCAGCAATCAGTGAGAGAAGTTGACGGTTTTTTTGTGCCCCTCTCCTGGATTTGGAATGGGCAGCACAGTGCACAACAGCGCGACGCTTGGCTACTAGTTCTAGGTGCACAGGTATTCACAAAACCACAAATCAATCAGCTTACTTGTGTCAAGCCTAGTCCGGTTTCAATCTGGTTGTTTCTCCGTTTCACGAGTGGTCAGTCAGTCACCCTACCTGTGATTTGGTTTTAGTAGTTTCACGCCCATCGGTCTCCCAGCCTGTGATTTGATTTCAGTAGTGTCACACCCATCAATCTCCGTGCCTATTATTTGATTTCAGTAGTGTCACACCTATCAGTCTCCGTGCCTGTCATTTGATTTCAGTAGTGTCACACACATCAGTCTCCCTGCCTGTTATTTGATTTCAGTGGTGTCACACCCATCGGTCGTCCTGCCTGTGATTTGATTTCAGTAGTGTCACACACATCGGTCTCCCTGCCTGTGATTTGATTTCAGTAGTGTCACACCCATCATTCTCCCTGCTGACACATGTCAGTCAATCAATCAATCAATCAATGAATCATGTAATCATTCAACCAGTGAATTTACCAGCATGCCAAACAATCAACTAACCGCTTATTCGCGGAATAAATCATTTATTCAGTCAGCCTTTCAGTCAGCCAGATAATTAACTTGTCAATCAATAAGTCAGATCAATCAGTGAGTTCAGTCTGTTTTCGCCCACAGGATTCGGTATCGGCAGCATGATTCACAGCGGTCTTCAGTTCGGCGAATACTTCCAGGTGTTGTCCGGTCCGTCGTTGTGTAGCGGACCTCTGCAGGCTCTCAAACCCATTACCCATCTCATGTTCACCTTTGTCCAGCTCTACTTCATCTTCCTCAACGCCAAGGTGGGAATTTCACTTCGTCATTAAGGTTATTGTTTGCTTATAAACTGATTTAGCAGCCCCTTCCAGGTTCGATGATTCAGGTCATGAAGATAACTTACAACTGCTCTTGCCCCTAGTCCGTAAAGTTTTTTTTTAAAGACAACCCCTGGACTTCGAAGATGAAATGCTTAGATAGTGAAAGCCATTTCGAATGCGTTGACGGCAAACATTTATAACTTTAGTTTTGTCATTACAGACTGGTTTTAGATATGCCTTGGTGAGAGAAAACCATGTAGATGATTTGACGGTAATCATTTCTAACTTTAGTTTTGAGAGAAAGGAATCTATCTATTTCCAGTTTTATGATCGAAATATTTGACTTAAAAGTATTTATGTAAAATGTTTTGTTTTCACAACGCGGTTTCCTCTTCAGATGTGCATCAACAAGTTCCAGACGGTGGCTCGATTCGGTCTGATGCACATGATCGGCACAAACATGTGTGTTTGGTTCCGGAACATAATCGTGGAGACCCTGCACGAGATTCACCAGCACGAGAGCCTTCATAACATCCACGGCGACGCCAACAAACATGACGTCACCGCACATGCCGTCCAGTACCCAAAAACTTATGACGTCAACAAATCTGCACACTCTATACACCATAGATCCGTAACCTATGACACTGCAAGTAAGTATATTTATATGTTGAACGTTGCGCTGTCATCATGTTGGACAGTCCGATCCGATATACCCGCAAGAAAATGTTAGCATGTCTCCTTCGTGGCAGTGGTTAAACCAAATCATGATTATGTTGTGTTCAAACAGTGACTGGAATTAGACATTTTCTGAATTTTTGGACTCTGCTAACGACACCAACAATGAAATAAATAAACTAATTATTAAAAAGATAGACAAATACATAAAATAAATTATGTTTGTTTCCAAGGTACAGACCAGAACCTTAGTCATCACGTCGCGACGAACGGAGACTCTTACCACCTGCCGGAAATCTCGTGTCACTTTAATGACGTCATGGGTCGGGTGGTAGAACAGGCCGGTCCCTATCTTTACCCCTGTACTATCGAGTACAGCCTAATATGCGCAGGTAAAACGTCTGAAAATATCACCTGTTTTAAAGAAATCACCCGGTACCAGGTTCCTTGATGAATCTGATCATGTTTTGGAGACTACTAAGAGTTGTCAAATCCCTATTTTAGATACGTTTTTATTCATTACAGTTTAAAAGTTTTCTGCCCAAAACTACAAGTTTTAATTGCGATACACTCTTCGGTGGGTTTTTTTTTTCATGCCTGTTTAATTAATAAATTTATTTATTTAATCAGGTATTTGATTCGTGTTTCACATCATATAACTTTCTGCCCCAACCCACAGGTTTTAAGTCGGTGATTTTTCTTGCCTGTTGCATTCATTAAGTAACAGTCGTCGATCTGAAGACCCAAATGACTACACAATGCTGTGATGTTCTACATACTCTTGTCACGAAAACTTGGGTTTCCTCCACCCACGGGACTGCAACAATGAATCAATCAATAAAAACGATCGAACAGGTAATGGTTGATAAGAATAGGGAGAATTGGAATCGTTGTGGACTAAGGCAAGTCAAATCCAAGTTATTCGTCTGATGATCGATCCTATCTTTGTCATATGACGTGATTCTTGAACACTCGCGAAAGTCACTTTTGCTGTAAGTTTTCTTGAAAGAAATTCTGCTTGGTTTCGCCCAAGCAGCTGAACCAGAAATGTCCGAACCAGTTAATTGTTCCAGTCGGATGATGGTCATGGTACAGACGCCCAGATTAGCACAATTAACATTACTTTTTTTCGTAGAAATAAATGCTTAAGAATCGGACGTTTCTTTTGCACATGTGTGAATGTTGTGATTTTTTTATGTATATATTTTTTGGCCAGGTATTCTCTACGTCATGTGGCGTAATGTGGGTCGTGACCACTCTCGTCATCTTCCTCCTGCCGTCGACGGGGAAATCGGACTTTACAAACACCGCATGAGCGTGGACTGTTCTAACTCTCACCGAGGCCTCTTTATGGGAATCTTCCTGTTCGTTTTCGCCGTGATCTCAATTATAGCGTTCTTCGTGCTCATCCGGAAAGACGGCATGACCTACACTGCCGTGATTTTCGTGAACTTGTGTGAGATCACCACGTACACCTTAGGGACAGTTGCCACCGTGGTGGCATTTCACCGGATGCGGACGTTGTCTTACGTCATGCGCGGCGGCAACTTGGAAGACAACCTCATTCTGATATCTCTCAGCGGTGTCTACGTCTTTGCCATCTTTAGCATAATCGCCGCCACCAACGACACTGAGATGGACGGTGGAATCTTCTTCGTCTTCGCCGATTTGCTGCTGATGCTACAGTCGACGATTCAAACAATCTTCATGGTCAGCGGTATGAGAATGTACGCCACAAAATCGGTGCAGGAAAGAGAGAAACCCGGCCGAGAGATGGTGACCTTCCTGCTTGTGAGCAATATCGCCATGTGGGGAATGACGACGTTCGAGACGCAGAGGGCAGAACACAATCCAATCCAGCTTCATTTTTACGGATACCTGTCTTGGTCTATACTCACCCATATCTCTGTTCCTCTCGCCATTTTCTTCCGTTTCCATTCGACAGTTTGTCTCTCAAACATTTGGAAACAAGCTTGGAAAAAGCGGGCAGCATTGCTTTAGGTCACTCACCATTTTTATTCTAGTTTATTTTTTATATTCACTTCTCAGTGTCCAATAATTTAAAATTTAAAGCAGAATTTCGTAATAACCATTGCCGCGAAGCTTTCATGATGTTTTGTTATGATAATCTTTTTCTCATACATATAATAATGATGCGATAGACGCCCGTGTCTCAATATTCACGGAAGCCAAATACTCGGAAAGCTATATATTACCCTGAATATGAATGCAGAAATTTGTCATAAAATATTTAATTACTTTTTAAATTTATTTTACAGACCCTACCAAGCATTATATATAATTTTAGTTATAGTTATATTTGACGATGTTAACTATACCTTCATCGCATTGAACTATACGTTATTGTCTAATTCTCAGTTGTCTTTTCATTTATTGTGAAATATACTAAATACACCAATTTTGGGGAAACTGTTTTTAGACATAACTTGGTTAGTTTCTTTTAAAAGTTTGCATCAGAAAGTAGTTTACTCCCTGAGCGAACATTCTCAGAACGTAGGGTATAGACATTACCGCTTTATTTGTCTCGTAGTATCTTACTTTTTCTGTTAAAAATCTAAATGCAAGAAGAAAGAATTTCATGCAAGGGTGACGATTGTATGTCACTAAGTGGCTATTTTTGTTAAATTATGGAAAATAAGTGTTTCTGGATTTTTCCAAATTAAATATCTTGTAGAAGTGTTTTACAAAGATACGTGTAAAACAGGACGCGGCAGTGGTTGAAGACGGACTGAAGTGTATAGCTATCAGAAATTGTGTTTGTATACTCAGAGAAATTATGTTATTCAGTCTTTCATTGTGCATACGCCATCTTGCCATTGCAGTGTTTATCGTCGTTATGGAAATTATATTGATCCCTTTTTTGTGATACATTGCATTTTTATAGAGGTTAGCTGTGATCATAGTACACACACATTGCAGCCTCACAGCAAAGAACTACGTAATTTTTTCTTCTGAGCATGGGACGCATATGTAAGGTTACAGCGTTCCCAGCACTACTAATTTGCCGCCTGTAACACTTCATTCTGCATCATATTTAGTGTGCAATGTGACAATAATAAAAATAATCTAAAGTTAGCAATGGGAATATGTAGACCTGTTTGTGGAAGCAAACGTCTGGTTCATGTTTGCACTATTTGGTTCACAGCAGAATGACTTGGTTCGCACGTTATACTAGTATTCTACACTTACATTTTGTTTGTTACCGTTTCACATTGATTTCACACTCCTGTCTTTGTTGGCTTTTTAATAGGTTTCCTGAAATGAGTAAATTTTCGTGCTAATTTACCAATGAAGTCACTGTTATATAAGAAAATACTTTTTGTAGTATATTTTGTTTCATTATTTCATAATTCCTTGTTCCTTTGTTTTGTTTTATGGCGTCATTGGTCTGTATTAGGAAGTTTACGGTAAAAACATACTGCTTCGCTCAGTTAAAACGTGTACATTGTTTAATAAATCAAATCATTTTATAACAGATTGTAGAATTTATGTGTAAATAAAAGGGTCTGTCTAAAAATAATACGCAAAGAAAATCGTCTTTTTAAATGTTTTACACCGCTGATTAGGTTTACCTATACCTATCTTTACTAGTATTTCAAAAATGGTAAGGAATTATCGGACTGTTTTTTTTGTCCGGTTACACCAGGTCGTGATCGTGTAATACACGTTATGTCTTAACGAAACAAGGGTGCCATCCAACAAAAGTCATACTTCTGGCTTTAAAACTGAAAACTTCGCTTGCTAATACAGTAAGTATTGGTATGCGTGTTGTCATTATACTTATACTGTGGATGCACTCATCATTGTGTCTTCCACATGGTAATTTTGTGAGGTAGCATCGTACATTTATCGCCATTGACATAACCGTCGGGATGTGGACGCGTTGTTTGAGAGCATTTTTATATGCTCCAAACAAATTATATCCGCGCTATGAAAATTGTCGTTCTATAGCTTGAGTGGGTGCACCGTTAAGCCGGAAGTCAGTGATTCCTTCCGGGTGGTCCTTCTTCGATCTTCTGCACCCATTAAGCTGACCGTTGCCAAGTGAGTGAACACTTCATGGTATATGTGGCGCTGAGCACCAGTGAGATGAATACGTCCATGGCTGTGACGCATTCTTAACGTAACTTTCTGGCCCACGAAACCAGTATCATGCACCGTTCTGATGACTGGAGCGCTGGTGTCATTATTAAGGATGTATGTGTGTGTGTGTGTGTGTGTGTGCCTGCGCGTGCGCGTGCGTGGGTGCGTGTATGCGTTCTTGTGGTTTAACGCAAAACACACTAAAAATTAAGTCTGAAAGCACTAGACATGACACCCCACCCAGTCACATTACACTGACACCAGGCTAACCAGTTCTTTTTCCTTGCCCTAACTTGTCAGTGCTGAGCGACAAGCAAGGCTGCAACAATACCATTTTTAAGGTCTTTTCTTATGACCCGACGCGGGTTTAATCCTGGGTTTCCCGACTTCCAGGCGGACGCTCTGTAACGATTAGGACATCGATAGAAGCGGTGGTACCTCTTGGTAATGAGAGCTATTGTTGCCGGTACCCTTGTTTTACTCCCCGAGCTTTTGTAAGCTTGCATTAACCGGGATTTTGCCCGTGGATTCAGCACATGGTCCTCGAGGTCTGATTTGTTAATTTTCTTACTCACGTGATGTTGGATATTACTTATTATGACTACGCTGCTTTTGAGTAATGGACCTATGATATCTAATAAATTGCTATTAATACCACTGCGTATTTTTAGCTTAAGTCCCGCTACTATAGTGATTGTGTAAATTGCTTCTATCTAAGCATTTTACATGAGCAGACAGAATAAATCAATCGTCCGCCATGATAGACGTACCGAACACTCAGATTAGCCGATGGGCGCGTGCATGCATTAAGGCGAGTATCGACAATGCCTTATTAGCCACGTGTACCCTATAACATTCGTCTCTCCCCTTTGTTCTGCCGCCTACCAGGCACGGTTTTGTATCTTTTTGAAGGTGTATGTATGCTCAGCTTTCTTCAGTTACTAGTACACAAAACATCATAATACGTTGATATACTCTGTATAATAATATTTCAAACCCTCCGGATCTAAATATTGAATAGCCATGTACTACAGCTCTAATATTTGCTAAATTAATATTTCTTTATTTCATTAATTTTCAACGGTGAAATCAAAACCTATTTGCACTTATCTGACGGCAGAATTTCAGTGAGGCTACAAAAATATAGCCTCAGAGTATTCGCCCACGGTCGCGTGTCCTGTTTCAGTCATCATTGAAAGTTTAGCATTCTTAGAGAAGGGATCGTTGCAGACATTTGATCTGGTGAATACTGCATGTCAGTGATCCTAGAATATGGCCATACACGTGTTTATAGCTGAAGTCGCTTGCTGCGAGCGTGCACAGCGTTTGAACTATGTTTGAATCTCAGCTTCCGGACAAATGTACCGAGCATTCAGATTAGCTAATGGGCGCGTGCATGCATTAAGGCGAGTTATATTTCATTTTCATTTTTCTTTAAATAGCTATACAATGGCTATGCAAAAACATACAAGCATTTTTACGGCTCCAATAACCACACACAAGTAGGGATTTGTGTAACAGAAAGGGTTTTTGTGTCAGTTTCAGAAATATCAGTTAATCCGCCCATGAAGTTTGTCCCGGAGAAATACGATCCTGCGTATTACAAATGTTAAAGTTTAGTTTCTGTGATACATTTGTATTTGAACGCATTAAAAGACAGTAAGTGGATACCTATACACCGATTTTTAAACCTGAAAGGATCGACGATTTTGACGTTGGCGATATCTGTCAATCTTGTGTAGTGTACGAAAATACAAGGTACATTATTGAGGGACAGGTTTCAAATGTCCAATGCTGTACATGTGAAGAAGTGGGTCACATGAAACAACATGAGACTGAAGAGGATACCATGGGGGAGTGTGGGAGACAGCATTGGGGTATGACTATTTTGAGAGGGGATACCCTGAGGGTTAACTAGAGTGAATCCTCATACTAGGACACGGTTATTCAAAACTTATGCTGGTGAAAACGGGGTTCTTTTTGATATCTGCAAACAATGGTAGAGCCGTGTTATTTAAACCACAGCGACGACGTCTTTATTATTCCCAATGTCTGGCCAAAGCATAGTCATATCAATACAGCTACCGGACATTCCTGCTTTACGTCATGGATTTATTCTCAACAGATTCTCAAATTTATTTGATGAGCTTAATTATTTATTTGACTGTACTTTAAAGCCTTAACGCAGAAGTTGCACCTAAAATGGCTGTCAGTTTGTCCTTGGATGGAGAAAACCGGAGCCTCGTGGGATATTAGTAATTTTCGTTATTTTTTAAACCAATTTTAAAACCGTGTCGTTAATGTTCTTCCCACAACCTTGTCGAATATTATTGGATGAACCGTTTAGGGCTCCCAGTGTTAGAAAGCAGCAAGAATGAAACTAGCATACGTACATGTACTAACCGTGTACTAACTTTTCTTCCAAAGCTTGTTATTTATGTATGGTTTTAATTACGGTTTCCGTCATGCATATCGTTTGTCATTCACTGTATATATACATGGTTATAACTAAATTGCCGTACAGGTATATAATTAAAAAAAAAACAAACTTGGTAATTAAATTCTATCCTGAATGGCCCAGCTAGTGACGTTGTTCATGCTAACATCAGAGGACTGCAACCTCGGCCTCACTAATTTGCAGAGAGAATAGATTGTGGCTGGATGTTCAGAGTGATTTGTTTCCCATATTATACTTGGTAGACGACAGGCTGATTTCGAGTAAATTATGAATATAACTCTCGCAAACTAAGGTAGGTAAATAACGTAATTTTACAGTATTTGCTACATCTGCCTGTGGACTCAACGGCGCCTGTTAGTACCTGTCGTAAAATCACATCTTTAGCCACGGCAGTTTGCGAGAGTCTCCGTTTTCTCTCCCCTAAATTTGCATTAACTTCCGAGACCCGTAAAATGTCGATTGAGCTTATTTCTCTTGAATCATTGTATCGTATTTATGATATGGATGAAAAAAAAAATGATTTCATACGTATCCATTTGGTAAGCTATACCTTCAGACGACGCGATCTTTCCGATGCTATAGTTGCATGAAATATCACATGCCCTATTATCGTACGATTTATCGACTCAACATGCGCGCCGTGCAAACGCGCCCTACAGTACATTCAGGTCCAAGTTGTGTAGTCTATTGGTTATTCCTGCCTCTGCGGAGACGTTTTGTAGGTGAAAACAATGGCCTGTTCCGCATGGACCCGAACCGCCATTACACAGGCACACCATTTAATTATCTTGCATCACACACAAAGACGATATCAGAGCGTCTCGGTATGGGTTTAGGTTAGTAGGTCAGTAGTGAGCAGGGCATTTTAATATGTCAAGGGCACGCAGGGGGACTCGTTTTAAGGCGTATGGGTGGTAAGGATTTTGACCTCGGGATATAAATCATACCCAACTACCCAACAGGTGACAATGTAACACCTATAGACCTATACATGTGTTCTTGAAATCTTGAAATAAAAGAAAGTTTTTTTAAATTTATAAAGAAATTTGATTTTCCTATATTCTTACAAGTCAGGGCTTTGGGAAACCTCCGGCATGAGCCATTGGTTCTCTTGGACAGGTACAAATTTTATCTGCATGTAATTGTATCTTGTGGCAAAATTACGAAACATGAAGATGAAATTCAAAATGTATAGAGACAAATTTGATACATCCATTATCTATGAAATTATATAAACTTGAATTTCTCGTTTAGCCTAGTAGGAATCTGGCAAAGGCAAAAGAATTTGCCCATTACAAAAAAGGCTCTTTTGGATTCGAAAAAATAAAATAACACTTTGCTCAGAATGTTTTCAGCTATACGATGGTTTACGGGTGGAAGAAATCTTACTGCTGGGAACATAACCCTTCGCCATCGCTGGCTTCGGCTTTTTCTTCACCATTCTATCATTGAATAACTTTGCCTCTACATTGACCTTCCGAGAGGAAAGGTGTGTAATGAAGCATATGCCTGTATGTATATACACACATCAAGCCTCCCTCGTTCCAATACGTTAAATCATTGCTCCATATTTTCTGATGATATCCTATCCTTGTCTCGTAAACAGAGCAGAAAGACGCATTCATTACTATTGTACATCATAAGAGTATGTAGGCCAATATGGGACACTGTCCTGTATAGGTACATACAAGCCATGGTTATTTAGGACGGTTCGGTCGGGTTTCAGATGCTTGTGTGGCAGTTTAGACAACGTGTTCATTTCTCCTAGTTACAGCCCGTGGTACCCGTCTCAGTTAACTCTCGGGTTGGATAACCTTGTAACTTTCAGATGACAAGGGTATATTCCTTTACAGGTGACTAAATGTTGAGCTTAAGTAAGACCCTTAGCTCACGTGGTGAGTTTTGTACATGCGCGGGTGTCCACGTGGCCTTTCACGTTGTGCATGGCCAATTTTGTGGATTTTAATGTAGCTATTCGTTATATCCTGAAATTGCAGGTTTCATTTATGCCCGAAAACCCTGCTTCATTGAAACGTTCACCAAGCTAAATTTTAAAGCTGTTAATAGGCTCAACAATTTTACCTTCAGGCGCTGGTCATTTTTATTCTTTTATTTCACTGGTTGTTTACGCCAAAAATATTTCACTTATGCACGTCAGCCAGAAATTGTGGCATGAGAAAACCGGGCAGAGCCCGGGGCAACCTACAAGCATGTCCAAGTTGCTGGAAGACATTCTCACGACGGCCAGAGAGGAAGCCAACGTGAGCTTTACTCGAACTCACAGCGACCGCTCGGCCAATCAAGTCTCTCAATGGCTTTTCAGTGCCTTGCGATATCATTTTTACCTTTGGTGGATTTTTAACAGACATTTGACAATACTCAGCACTAAATCATACTTTCGTGGGAAGAGAGACATTAAACGTGGAATTTTACTATAGCACATGAAACATTCATGTTATAAAAATATTTCAACCGCCGTGAAAATAGAGGATTTGCCTCACCTTAGCAGAACAATGGGCAGTTGGCCATATTTGAGTCCATCTAAGGTAGGCTGGTATAACCTCTGTACATCGGCCATACTCCCAGCGTGGCTACCGGAAGTAGGGGAAAGTGGGGCAAAATGGGACACTTAACTTCATGTACTTGTGTGTAGCTAAACTATAAAGCTGGTGTGTAAAAACAGAGGGTTTGTGATGAAGGGTTATAATATCTTTAATTTTTTAATCATTTTTGGTTTGTATACGCGGACTATTCCAATAGAAAATAAAAATACTTTCTGTTCGGTATGTCCCATATTGCCCCACTGGGTGGGGCAAAATGGACCCACATGTCCCATTTTACCCCAACGTACATGAATTGAAATTTTGGTAGTTGTAGGCCTATGTATTGCCACCTCAAACAAAACACACCGTTCAAGATGATATAGTATTGTTTACAGTTTCATTGGTTAGTTACGCAGTTCGCAAATAAAAGCATCATCGTCATCATCTATGCCAGCGCAAGCTGGGTGTGCCCACAGTAAACATGTTGTACACTGGATCATTCCATCGGTGCCTTTGCTCCACAGTTCAGAACAATAGATACATTCTGTATCGGCTTCATCAGTTTCGAGCGAAGGGTGCGTTACATCTGCAACTTCAGGGGTTTTGGCAACTTTAGACACAATCACTGATTTTGGAAGGTGGTTTCGTGTAGGCCTACGCTTTCCTTTACCTTGGGTTGATGTTTGTGCTTTGCGGACGACTTCATGTCGTGAACTAGATGTTGCCCTGAGAGGCTGTACTTTATCACCAAGAAGTGAGGATTTGTACGGGCTGCTGGTGAGAATAGATGCCTTGCCACGGCGGACATTTGACTTCCGAGTTTGCCTGACGGTGACTCTGGGTGGGGGTGAAATGTCAAATGGTGACATGTAGCCTGGCGGAAGTGAATTACCATCCGAGGACTTACTGGTGGAAGACGACACAGGCGTAGACAGCGGCGGAGAAATAGAACAGGTTGGATTTTCGGACTTTCGGTTTCTGAAGCTTCCGGGATCGTGGGTAGGCCTACATGTAAAATAGTCTCCTCGGCATGTATGCCAGATGTTGACGGCTGCGGCTCAACCAAAGCTTCCTGGATTGCGCTCACGCCTGAAACGGACTCCACTTGTCTGTCAGATGTTGGCTCATCAACAATTGCATCTGTTTGGATGCCATGATCATCTAAATCAATCAATGGGTTGACCGTTTGGGAGTTTGGATTTGGAACATCTGTAGGTTCTGCGGCAGCAAACTCGTGTGGTTGGAAAATATCCAACCACAGCTGTGACTGCTTTGACATAGGCTCGGCCAAAGAGATCAGCAAGTTGGAAGGTGGTAATCACTCGACCGGGGTTGTTTCGCAGCCATTTCTCTAACTCCTGGTCGTAATAGGTTGATTGTGGCTTCATGAAACTCACATCTAATGGTTGCATTTTATGGGAGCAGTGTGGTGGTACACATAGTATTTCCACGCCATTCTCTCTGGCCAAATCAATCACTTGTATGTTTCTAGTGTGAGTTGCATGTCCATCCAGAATGAGTAGAACTCGGTTGTCTTTGGAAGCGCCAGAAGCTCGAATAAAGTGCTGGAACCATGTTGTGAATATATCCTTTGTTTGAAGAACTTACCTAAATATAGTTAGGTTGATGTAGGGTGTAAAGCATCCTTATAAATCCCAAATAAACGTTAAGTATTATAACTTTAATAAAGCCTCGAACTAGTTTGAGTTATACTGTAAAATAATGCAGATTATTATATGGGGCAAAACGGGACACAGTGTGGGGCAAAATGGTCCACATGTCCCATTTTGCCCCATTCCAGTGTGTCCCGTTTTGCCCCCAACTGTTAAAATTGAATCATCGCCATCACGGGCTAAAATTCGTTGCTGAGTTCACATTATTTACTTGTTTGTGGGAGCTAATTATGCAAAGTTTCAAATGGATATGTTTAAGGTAGTATTTCTTAGGATAAGTTATGCTCATACCGAGCTTAAAAACATGCTTACCTTAGATCAAACGGGTCAAAATTCATAAACTCCAGCTAAAATGACTTCATGTCCGCGTGAGCTTTTAATGACGACCTTGTTGTTATAAATCGGCCTCGTTCTGATTCTGGACGCGACATCATAGGTGACAGCACCAGTATTATGCGTTTCTGAGAACTGTCCTATTTTGCCCCAAGGGTCCATTTTGCCCCACTTTCCCCTAGGCAATCTCTCAGGCGGTTAAACTTTCACCACGGTCCAAAATATTTTCACTGTCGACAAATGAATCTTTAACCAACAAGAATGTGTGCTTGCTAATACCATTTTCTGTTGGTTAAGTACGGCAATCGTTTATCACATCGTGTATCTTACCATAATACGGACACCTGGCCAACCAGTCATGTTTTCAATGCTCTAACCTCAGTGCTAAGCTCCAAATGGGACAGCAACATGATCCATTTTCAATGTCTTTGGTTTGAGCTGGGACTATTATATACACACAAGTCAAAGGTACGAGCCCTCTCGGGTTTGATAACAGGCCTCCGATTTCAGGTGGACGCTCAAACCACTCGGCCACCGAAATTATGCTCTGCAAGCCATGTGGACTATATATTGTTTTTATCAGTGGAGTCAAAGCGTCAAGTCGGACATCGTAATGTCTTGAATACTGAAGTTTCTTTCAAAGACGATCATCCAACAAATACTTCGAACAAGCAATTCACTTCTGTTACCCGGAAGATTCTCAACGCCAGTTAATTTTTTAACAACGTTTAACATTTCACTTTGAAATTCAAATCCAACAAGTAATGTTTACATGTTGAAAGAACCTGTAACGGTTTGGCTGAATTCTTTTACAAGATCATTTGTTTACCGTGAATGACATTTGGTCATATGGTAGAGAAGACTTAATGCCGATATACGGCATTTCGTTCCGCGTTAGCGATACAAACTATTCGAGTCCTATCAAAGGGGAGACAACAGTACTCTTGGCTACATGTACTGTAACAGGTCTCGGTACTGCAGGATTCAGGCTGTGCGCCACAAGGTTCAGGTCTGACGTCCACGACAGGTGCCGTCGTATTGCTGGATTGACCTCAACATCCTCATAATTACAATGCTGCCTCACTGAAGAATCTGGGACAGACACCAGACATGACAAAATTTCCAGTTATAAGACATATTTTGCACGCAAAATGCAACACCAGACCTGACACCACCTCAGTCTTGACACCACATTAATAAACTCAAGCCTTAAGCCTTTACTCACTCGTAATTATAATGCTACATTACTGAAGAATCAGGTTAAGCTACAGTCACAAGACTGTGTTCATAGAAGACACCAATATTACACCTCAGACACCACATTCAGTCAAAATGTGTAACACCCACACCAAACACTGTGCCTTCTTTCTCACGCATTCTTCCAAGTCCTACTTATATTATGTGCAAGTCAACAAATTCCACAGGAACACAGAACAAGGTGAGCTTGATAATTCTGATGGTTTATTATGAAGTCCAGTTATAGTTCTGCCCGTGTGGCATGGCTGAGGGGTTAGGCAGCTGACTGGCTCTCTGTGGGCATACTTCTGATAATGTCAGAGTCCCCTGAAATCAAAAATCAAATCACACCTTACTACATGGGTACATCACTTCACGGGTAGGTTAGTTTACAGTTATACTTCACTTACATACAATTAGCACCCAGCTGTAGGAGGGAGATCATCCCTGGTCTCCAGGCTACACACAAGTTGTACAGGGATAATTCCTACAGATGTAGGAGGGAGATCATCCCTGGTCTCCAGGCTACACAGAAGTTGTACAGGGGTAATTCCTACAGATGTAGGAGGGAGATCATCCCTGGTCTCCAGGCTACACACAAGTTGTACAGGGATAATTCCTACAGATGTAGGAGAGAGATCATGCCTGGTCTCCAGGCTACACACAAGTTGTACAGGGATAATTCCTACAGATGTAGGAGAGAGATCATGCCTGGTCTCCAGGCTACACACAAGTTGAACAGGGATAATTCCTACAGATGTAGGAGGGAGATCATCCCTGGTCTCCAGGCTACACACAAGTTGTACAGGGATAATTCCTACAGATGTAGGAGGGAGATCATCCCTGGTCTCCAGGCTACACACAAGTTGTACAGGGATAATTCCTATAGATGTAGGAGGGAGGCCAACATCCCTGGTCTCCAGGCTACACAGAAGTTGTACAGGGATAATTCCTATAGATGTAGGAGGGAGGCCAACATCTCATGTCTCAAAGCTACACACATGTTGTACAGGTATAATTGCTATAGGTGTAGGAGGAAGGCCAAGACCTTTGGTCTCCAGGCTACACACAGGTTGTGCGGGGATAAATGATTTAGATACAGGAGACCAACATCCCTGGTCTCCAGGCTACACACAGGTTGTACAGGGATAATTCCTATAGGTATAGGAGGGAGGCCAACATCCCTGGTCTCCAGGCTACACACAAGTTGAACAGGGATAATTGCTATAACCTAATTAAGTTCCGTGCTCCGCTTTTAAATTAAGTGTAAAGCATTATTAACCCAGTTTAAAATGTTGAAACCGACTAACTCATTTTTTTAACACGGTTGCTGTTTTACAGTATGAAGAGATCAGGTTGACAAGTACTGGTAAATGCCATTAATCACTTTGAGACAAGTGTCAACACTGATGATATTAAAATCTTCTGCCTCATTAAACATCGGCTTCAAAGGCTAAAGCTCACAGAATTTAGTGATTATATTGCACTGCATGCAAGGCAGAAATCTATCCTACTGTGTATGAACTTTACAGTACCTGGGTCAGTAATGCTGAGTGTGCCCACTCTGAAGTACTTCCCGCAGGCTGTCCCCAGCTCAATGTTGTTGCCGTTGTAGTGATGGACACCGGTCTTAGCTAACATAGCGTAGTACTCGATCTCGCTCTTCCTGGACACAAAAAAATCAAACACAAATTAGTTGGAAAAACAGAAAATGTCATCGAGGATTTGTACTACAAAGAAATGTCAGAATTTCACTGGATTCTGAACATTTATGTATTTTTGAGGACTTATATTTACATATATGTATACTGGAAACTGCAGCTGAAATAGACAAATTAAGAAGTTTTTTTTTTTTAATACACTACCATTTAACAGTGGACTCCCGCCCTAACAAAATCTACATACAATTTTTGAAATATTACAGAGACTGATGAATTTAATCTGCACTTAAGACGAGGTCTCAATTTACAATATCAGATAAGAGCTTCTCTACTTTACATCGTGTCGAGGTAATGGGATGACAGAGAGAACTGGTCTGCAGTTTTCGTGAAGTGTTTTTCATTTTTTGGTAAAGGATAAAAAAAAAAAGCCTGTATATAAATAGGTTCTGTTTAATGTATAATGAGGATTTAAGTTTAGAAAACCTGTAATACTTATATCTGAATGTGTTCAGAAAGAGTAAATACACTTTAGCATGTCATCCAAAAAGATCAAAGGTAAAATTTTGCTTGACTCCTTGAAAAGGTCATTATAAATGTCTGATTCCTTGAAAAGGTCATTAGGTCATTATAAATGTCTGATTCCTTGAAAAGGTCATTACAAATGTCTGACTCCTTGAAAAGGTCATAATAAATGCTTGACTCCTTGAAAAGGTCATTATAAATGTTTGACTCCTTGAAAAGGTCATCATAAGAACATAATACAACATTAAGCTTTTAATCACAGTGATAGCTTCAGGCTCATTTGCCAAAACCTCTCTGGACAATCTTACCTTGGCAAACAAAACCATGTTTAACATTGCTTATATTTCCGCAATTACAATCACATTATCACCATGGCAACAACGTGATTCAACCGGCAGACAAACAACTTTGGAAAAAAAAAGAGAGCAAATCCAGACATTAAAATGGTCAAAGACTTCTTCTTTGCCCTGCCTCAAATCATCCTTTTAAATTCCAGGATACATGTACCCAAAGGGCTCCGAAGTCAACATTTCAAGTCTTCCTTCCCACCTTTAATTATGGTATTATTTATGCAAATATCATTTTCTTTAAAATATAAGGAATATGTTATCAAAAATCATACTATAATATTGTTTATAACCAAATAATATTAACCATAAGCATCTTTTCATCTGCGACAATGTATCATGTTGTTTTTGACAAAGAGTAACCCACAAATTACCGCTGGAATAGTTCAATACCTGAGAGGGGGGACATTGTTGGCGATGATCACAAGCTTGGCCTTTCCCTGTCGTAAGGTTTTCAGTGTCTCCTTGTACCCTAGGACACATTTCCCACTCTTCATTACCAGGGCAAGGCGAGAATTGATATTCTCAATCGCCTTTTTCTGTAAAAGGAAACATTTAACAATACATTTTAATTTCAGGCTAAGCAAGTTTTAATTCGTCAGTAAATGTTTGTCGAAGACAATCCGCCCATTTTGGGGCTGTTTACCTCTGCAACTCTCGAGTTACCTCTTCTCTGCAACTAAATTCGTATGCTACACACCTGTGTAAAATTGTGTAAAATTATTTACCATTCATAAATGGGTTTTCATTCACATGTAATTTTACGTTCGCTCTAAGGCAGGTTGATCTTTCTGTTTATCGACAGGCCCCTTCTCAGATGTTCGTGAAAAATGAACTCACGGTCGCTCTACCACAGTACAGCAACCCCAACTTTAAATTCCCCATTTCAGTAGTAAATTTAACATCTAGTTTATGCGATCCAAAAGTACATGAAAATAGGAAATTCTCTGACTTAATGTAGACGAAACAATGTCTAACAAAACCATCGGTATTTTCCTATTTGCATTTGGGTCTTCTGTAGCGTGCCCTTCCCGATATTTTCTCAATCATCAATCCCAATCCTCATACTTGTACCGGATCAAAATCAGCTCAAGTTACAATCAGATCAATTCTTTCTAGTCCACGGCCCACCGAAACTTTGCACTTGACAGCCATGTTTGCCACAACCTTAGCCCAGTGGACTATTCTCCACGATGTGGATTTTTCATTTGTCATGCACAGCGGAAGATTTTTATCTGTTGCCTGGTGAATTGTTTTTTACAACAGTGATGTCAAAAGCGAGGTTTGTGCATAACGTCGCCTGATCGGAGATGACTATTTTCGCCTTGGTCAACTGAATGTGATGGTTAATGTGGCAAACTGTTGAGCAATTTAAACATATTTACAGACTTTACTTTGTGTATCAGAATTCAGAGGGGATACAACAATAATTATCATAGGTTAATCACTGTGTTTTAAATGTTGGATGACCCAAGGCATAAGAAGATAAACAAGACTTTTACCAAACCCAGTCAACTACAGCTATGACATCTTTTCTCTCATAAGCTGCATAAAACGTGGTGAACTGCTTTGCCTTCAACTCTGTAGAAAAGCCACCATTTCCCTAGGCATACACGATCACTTCTTCAAACTCTTTTCATGCTTTCATGGGTGCCGCCATGTTGAATAACCTAATATTCATTAACTAATACGCGAGTAAATAGTTCAGATTCATCCTGGATGTTTCTGATTGAGATACAGGTAGGTGTGTGATTTTCATACCATTGTTAGAAATTGTTAGAAACACAAGGAATCTGACAATACTTATTAAATATCTGATACTTGTCTATCAACAACTATCCCCACATTTTGGACAAAACCACCACACTGATGGTGCTCATCTGCACATGACCCTTGTCTCGGTACCGTAAAAACACATACAAAGGGGCGAGATCTTGAACGCATTGAGAACAGAAATATGGCTGCCATTTCAAACTTTTGCCGTCCTTTTGACCTTAAATGACCAATCTGAGCAAAACAGAAGCCGATTGTGGTCCAACAGAAATGTGATCCCTCTCGTTAGGGGTTACTGATTGAGAAAATGTCAGGAAGGGAACGCTACAGAAGTTCCAAATGTGGATAGGAAAATACCAATGGTTTTGTGAATGGACCACTCACGTTATGGCACTTGTTACGACTAGGATGACCCTGTCAGTCAATGAGCTCCTTCTCAGATGTTCAGTTAAATTCATTGACGTCACTTTACCACATGACACCATCCTAAAGTTTAAAATTTCCGTACACTATTTCGTTGGCATACGTCTAATTCATTAGGCTAGACATCCTCGAACTTCTGGCTACGAGACTGTTTTAACCAAACAAACTTTATTGTATCTACCGATTTGACACACTATTCTTCATCGTATCATATATATTACATAACAGGCAGAAAAATGATGATTTATTGACTTTTAAGCTAAGTTGTGGCTAGTTAAAAAAATAGGAATTACAAGGAATTTCACAATGAAACCTTCATATTTCAGACCCTTTGTTTGGTAGGTCGGTGGAAGTTATGCCAAATGAGCGTATTTATACTGAAAGCCTAACCATTCTTAATCATGTCCTCACCACGTTGTTTGATTAGCTCACACAATGACCAAACACGGCATGTCCATGTGTGTTCTGGGAATGTCAGTAGAGTTCAGACATAAATATATTTAACAAGAATAACTGGTGTTTTCTAGAATAGAATAAAATCATTACTACGTCTGATACAACAGCTACATGACCACGTGGTCTTCACTATCCTTACGGGACCAAAACTGTCCTTACCACTTTCTTTGTAGCAACCATTTTGGAGGTTTGCTTTGCTGATCGACCTGAAATTGTAATAAAAACACAACATAAGATGTTTATTCAACGTAAGAAATGCAGTCCATAACGTAAAACGACTCTGACGCACTCAAAACTGAAGATATTGTAGAGAGTGTTATTCACAACCCACCCGTGTGATCAAGCACGTTATACAAAAAGAGGGCGCTGCTAGTCAGATTTTCCTGAAATCGCAATCTCGCGAGATTTCGAGAGACCTTGACAGCATTCCACACGAAACATGGCGGTAAAGTTCATGGCCTGATAGTAGTCGACGCAGATTCCAGCACGCTTTACAGGACTCATCGAATATATCTCCACATTTCAAGATGTTTGTGTATTTAAGTAAAAAGGTAATGTATGCTTCAGTATTATGTCACTGACTGGCTTGTTCCGAATGTTTAATTTGTCCGTAATTTTCGGCCGTTGCTAATGAAGCCAAATGCGAGTTTCCTACTTTTGACACTTCTCATCCGGGATCTCTTTATTATTTCATTTCGTGCATGTTTTCAGAATTTTCCTGAACGTGAACATTGCTAAAATATAATGAATCAACAGGATTATTGTGACCATTTAGATATATACCGTTATCTACTTACTAATTTAACTGAGTGATACAGACGACCAAATTAAAAATATTTGTTTTTCTCCATATTTCTACACAAGATAAAATACCAGTTGGCATTTACGATCCGTATTATGTGTAAAACACCTATCAATCCACGGCGCAAGAACTAGCCTAATGAATTAGTCAATGTATGCTAACGATGCAGTGTCTGACAGGTCCCTTGCCAAAAGGCTGGGTATCTACCTATCCGCATTTGGAACCTCTAGAATTTTTTACCTTAATCAGCAATCCCGAGGTGAGGGGATTGCACTTTTGTTGGACCAATATTGACTTCTGTTTTGCCCACACTGAACATAAGACTGAAAAGACGGCAAAACATTGAACAGGCAGGCATGTGCCCGTCTTGATTCTTTGCTGAGTATTTTCCGCGATGGAGACTTTTTGTTAAGCACATGGCTGTTTGTCACATATGAAACTCATCTGCTGTGCATCACAGACAAAAAATCCACATCGTGGAGAATAGCCCACTCTGCAAAGGTTAGAAATGGTGAGCATGGCTGCCTATTCCAAGTTTTTATGGGGTCATGAACTAGAAATACTTCATATGATCATAACAGGAGCAGATTGTGGTGTAATTAAAGCTTCGTTTGGCGTACGACGTCTAATTATTAAGCTACACAAGAACCATAGATAATGCAGTAACTTCACTGACCTCTTTCAATAGCATTGAGATTTAGATCAAACTAAGGCGGATCACTGTAGATATCTTAAAAAGATCATGAATGAAAACTTCTATAGGACATAGATGAGGTCTATTTATTTGGTATAGATGCTTATATCATTATTGTTTATTATTATTATCTATACTGAGAAATGTCACTTACAGAATAAATGGAAGTTGCCATCCGTAAAACCATCTGTAAAACGTTAGTGGCCTAATTAACAATCCTTCTTGGAAACACTTAAGCAGCATTCACCGATTCAAGAAATAGATACTGTTGAAGTTTGATACTGGAGGGGTGTATACTGACACCGATGTCCCTTGAGTCAGTGGTGTTTACATTAACCTAATCACAGGGGTAAAGCGCCATATCTTGTTAGGTAAAATTTATCAGGTCAGGAGTGTTGTTCATTACCATCTAATTGCATATGTAGGGAGAACATTTAGCTTACTGAATATGTTCAAAGCCCAGCATTTGTCTAACTCTAGAACACAACAGGATATTCCTTGTGATTACCACTTTGCCAGTTGTGACATTAAGGCATGTCAAAGACTTGGGAAATGATACTTGTCACTGAGAGGCTAGAGCAAGAAAACAGGACTTGTTAGCCCGTTGTGAGTGTTAAGGGACTGGGTGGGATAATGTGTCTGGTGTCTGCAGTATGATACTTTAGTGGCAGCAGCACTTTGGCGACATGGACTCGGTGTGCTACAGAGAATACACAGTACACACACCTAATCACTCTTCTTTGTCACATGACTAAAAAATTGTTAGGTAAAACGTATAAACCCAAACATTCATTCATTAAAGAATGGTAAAGACTCGTCATTTGTTTTGTAGATTGCCATTCCCAATAACACCAGACTGCGATGTGTTTCTTGGAACAAAGATCAAGGATACATAGCCTGCGGTGGAGAAGATGGACTTTTGAAGGTGTTAAAACTGGAGACGCAAACAGGTAATGTACCATGAAGCTTGTCACACACACAGACGAGAGATTGTGTCAGAATGAGATTCATTGATTCGTGTTTAACACTGTCGCTAAGAACATCAAGGTGGATACCTTTCATGGGTGGAGAAAAACTTGAATTCTGGGAGTAAACCTGCGTGACTTTGGCAAGTAACTGACGTAGTTTGCAACGTGTAGAACAAAGATTTGAGCTGTAAAGCTACATGTAGATGTGTACTAGTGGCTGCCAAAAAAGCCGGGGCAGTTTAGTTGCCCAAGGTGTACTGTTAACCATTTATTACTACAAGGTCTCAAGAGCAGTAAAAGTATCATAGGTTTGTTGAGTCAAAATTAAATTTCCTATCTTTATCAGAAACAGATTGCTTATCCCATTTACATGATTACATAAATATGTACAAAATCTGTAGCATGTACATGACTGTAATTTTGAAGTTTAATGGGGACCATGACATGCCTGGCAGCAGTACCTTGACAGCGTTTTATTCAAATGAAGCCTTTTTGTCACAGCTCATCATAATGACTTCACATTAAAGACAGTACGATGTTACAGTTGAAACTGATACATTCTAACAGTAAAGACGCTGTGCTGAAAGCCATTTTGGACATAAATTTAGCTTGAGGTCAGGCTTCACACTAGCGCCACCTCGGGAACGAAATGTATGCTGCCTTCCCACTAACATACTACTCAACCAATTGTAACTTCCCCCAATGTAATTTAGAGTCATGTAAAATATGTTTCAGGAAAAGATGTGAAGGTGAAAGGCCTGGCAGCTCCTAGTAACCTGTCCATGAACCAGACTCTGGAAGGCCACAGTGGTGGGTATATTCTATCTCTTTATTATTGAGTTTAAGAAGTTGATTTGTCTTACAGGTTACATGGAGGTTTTGGTGTTGAGTGGGTGAGTGGGTTGAAGCATGGCTGTTGTTGTCTCTTACACACATGGTATAGTGTTTTACAATACGTGTATGTGTAGCTGGAATGACATGCATATGGCTGAATGGTTGATGTAACATGAGTGTAACAATACAGGTTTTGGGGTTGAGTGGGTGGGTGGGTTGAAGCATGGCTGTTGTTGTCTCTTACACACATGGCATAGTGTTTTACAATACGTGTATGTGTAGCTGGGATGACATGCATATGGCTGAATGGTTGATGTAACATGAGTGTAACAATACAGGTTTTGGGGTTGAGTGGGTGGGTGGGTTGAAGCATGGCTGTTGTTGTCTCTTACACACATGGCATAGTGTTTTACAATATGTGTATGTGTAGCTGGGATGACATGCTTATGGCTGAATTGTTGATGTAACATGAGTGTAACAATACAGGTTTGGGGTTGAGTGGGTGGGTGGGTTGAAGCATGGCTGTTGTTGTCTCTTACATGCATGGTGTAGTGTTTTACAGTACGTGTATGTGTAGCTGGGATGACATGCATATGGCTGAATGGTTGATGTAACATGAGTGTAACAATACAGGTTTTGGGGTTGAGTGGGTGGGTAGGTTGAAGCATGGCTGTTGTTGTCTCTTACATGCATGGTGTAGTGTTTTACAATACGTGTATGTGTAGCTGGGATGACATGCTTATGGCTGAATTGTTGATGTAACATGAGTGTAACAATACAGGTTTTGGGGTTGAGTGGGTGTTTGGGTTGAAGCATGGCCGTTGTTGTCTCTTACACACATGGCATAGTGTTTTACAGTATGTGTATGTGTAGCTGGGATGACATGCATATGGCTGAATGGTTGATGTAACATGAGTGTAACAATACAGGTTTTGGGTTGAGTGGGTGGGTGGGTTGAAGCATGGCCGGTGTTGTCTCTGTAAACAATACAGGTTTTGCAAACTAATATACAGCTGTCTTTGAGTAAGTCTTCTATAAACTGCTTCAGCCATGCAACCTCTCTCTCCAACTTTAGATAAATGGCCAGTCTAAAATGAAAGTAGGCATCAGATCAAATACCATTAAAAACTGTCCAGGAAAATAGTTGGATTTATTTTTTTTTGATTTTTTCCAACCAAGTAAGATTAAAAGATAAAATATCATATTCTACAGTGTAGTGTTATGACCAAGACACTATCAATCACGTCACATCTATCCTTTTTGCCTATCGTTGTCATATGACTGAAAAAGTGTTAAGTACAACGTTAAAACTCACTTTCTTCTTTTGCCTTAAATAATTCATTTCAAGGTCAAATCAGCAAATTATATGTATGTGCATTTTTTGAATTATGAGATGTAGCAGTCTAATGTGTGTTAAGTAGCAAAAACCTTTTGTGACCGCACTGGTCCCATTGCAGTCAGAAAAGGCCACCACAGAATAAAATGTTCCAATGCATTTTGTAAGGTTAAACTGTAAAATTGTAAGAAAAAAACAAAATCCAGCTGTTTTCCAGGACAGTTTTTAATGGTCTTTCACATGATACATACTCCATTTTAAATGTTTTCATTGCCTTTAATAAGGACTGTTTGTGAATATAAAAATGATTCAGTGGGTGACTAAAGTAAATCATTTGTGGCGACACACGCCAACTCACTCCTGTTCCCCATAAACTGATTTTGTGTGTCTTCTAGATGAATGCATTCAGCTGTACACCATTGGTTCACATGTGCTTTGTGTTTGTCAGGTAATGTCCAAGTGGTGACATGGAATGAGAACTACCAGAAGCTGACCACAAGTGACCAATATGGGCTGATCATCGTCTGGATGCTGTACAAGGGTTAGTTCTGATCTCGGCTTGTACCACTGATGAGTTTTACCTAATACATCTGATGATGACAAAGTAAAATTGTGTAATGACCCAGGAGTTTCTCACCAATACGGTCGCTGTGAGCTCAAGTCCAGCTCATGCTGGCTTCCTCTCCGTCCGTATTTGGGAAGGTCGGACAGCAGCCTGCGGATGGTCGTGGGTTTCCCCCGGGCTCTGCCATAATGCTCACCATAATGCTGGCCGCCGTTGTATAAGTGAAATATTCTTGAGTACGGCATAAAACACCCATCAGATAATAAATAAACAAAGTTAAAAGCTGAAGTATTGAGTCCAAGTGAAGTTGTCATTTTTTAAAATTACACCTTTTGTAAGGTTATTTGTGAATGTGGAATTACCCAAAGTAACCATAAATTTGGCCCGTGACTAATTTCCCTATTTTTCCTGATTCTGAGAGTTCTGTTGATTTTAGAAAGGTGTTCTGAGATTTTCTTGGAGCATGGGATGATATTCTACTGGAAAACTATAAGTTTCAGCAAAAAATTATATATTGTGACATTTATTTGCCTCTAAAAATGCGCTTTTGTGAACGAAATTTCAGGCCTTTTGTAAGTTCAGCTGTAGGAGCTATCCCATATTTATTGATTTACTTTGGTTTCCTTCAACTTGAGGAGTGGTTTATTTTCAGGATCCTGGTACGAGGAAATGATCAACAACAGGAACAAGTCTGTCGTCCGCAGCATGAAATGGAATTCTGATGGACAGAAAATCTGTATTGTCTATGAAGATGGTGAGTTGTGGTGACGAGTAAAGAAGTTACCATTTATCTCAAGTCTGTGCCTCAGTATTTAAATTAAACATGTAAAAAATAGCATCTCGAAGACTGTTTCTCAGTGTTTTGATTGAGTCCCCAAAAATTGGCAATGAGGTATTTGAAATTCCATGCTTCAATATTTATCTCAAAAGTTGGACCTTACGATTTAATGGTTTAAATTGAAATGCATTTACTGGATATCAAGCTAATTCTGTTTTTCTGTCTACGCAGGAGCAGTTATTGTGGGATCAGTGGATGGGAACAGAATCTGGGGCAAAGAGCTGAGAGGGCTCCAGCTGGCTCATGTGGAGGTAAGCCTGAATTTTAATACTGTGAACTTCGTGTAACGGACACATGTATGTCTATTCCTCTGATGGAAAATGATGAACTACATGAAGTGATATCAATAAATATATCGTGTAGTAATTTGCTTCTGATATTAGGTTACTTATGTGCTTGAGTCAAGACAAATATGTCATGTAGTAATTTGCTTCAGATATTAGGTTACATATGTGCCTGAGTCAAAACAAATGTGTCATGTGGTAATTTACTTCGGATATTAGGTTACATATGTGCCTGAGTCAAAACAAATGTGTCCTGTAGTAATTTGCTTCGGATATTAGGTTACATATGTGCCTGAGTCAAAACAAATGTGTCATGTAGTAATTTGCTTCGGATATTAGGTTACATATGTGCCTGAGTCAAAACAAATGTGTCATGTAGTAATTTGCTTCGGATATTAGGTTACATATGTGCCTGAGTCAAAACAAATGTGTCATGTAGTAATTTGCTTCGGATATTAGGTTACATATGTGCCTGAGTCAAAACAAATGTGTCATGTAGTAATTTGCTTCGGATATTAGGTTACATTTTTGCCTGAGTCAAAACAAATGTGTCATGTAGTAATTTGCTTCGGATATTAGGTTACATATGTGCCCGAGTCAAAACAAATGTGTCATGTAAATCAAAACGCATTGATAAATGTTTTATGTTTTTATATGGACTATGTATGAATTTTGATTTTTCCATCTTTCATGAATTAAAACCGTACTGCTTGGAGATTCTAACATGGTTTCAGGACAACATGACTGAAAAATTGCTCAAATGGCATAAAGCTATTATCTGATATCATCCTTACAGTTGGCACTTATTGGATGTATATCTACCTTAATGAAACAGGAGACAGTAGATACATTTCTGTAAGATTTGTTTGCTGTGTCTCTTTCAGTGGTCACCTGATGGTAAAATACTCCTGTTTGGAATGACTAATGGCGAGATCCACATCTTTGACAACCTGGGCAATTTTATTGTAAGTTATAAACACATACTATTATCATGATTTGTTTATTTTTGTTTGATTGGTGTTTTACGGCGTACTCAAGAGTATTTCACTTGTATGATGGCTGCCAGCATTATGGTGGGAGGAAACGGGGTCCAGTGTAAACCCCCGACCTTCCAGTTGCTGGAAGACCTTCGCACATAAAGGCCTACTGTTATCATGAGTACACAATATTAAATACTACAGTGTTAGTTGAAGACCATTTGTCTTACTGAGTGGGATATGCATCTGTCTGTAGCATATCTGCCTGGTGGGAAAGTTTATCAGTGACTTGCCAGAGGCTGATGGTTTACTTCTGGCTCATCAGTTTCCTCCACCCAGTAAAGCTGACCACCATTGTATACGTGGCAAATTCTTGAGTAAGGTGTTAACAGATGTGATAACTATGTGGATACATCCAAAAAGCTGTGAAGTTCCTAACGAGGAGTGCTTGTGTACTTTTGGCTTCGTCTGGTTTCTTTTTTCCAACCCCACTGTCATTTAAACTAAAATTTTAAACAAATCAGTATTAACTTAACATCACTTCTTTTAATGCAAAGTAGTTACATCTGAACTTCATTTTCAAGCCACGTCCATATAAGATTTTATAATTACAATGGTAATTCCATTGTTTCATGAATCATACTGCCTTATAATTGGACCATAACCTGATCACCAGCTTACGAGAAATGAAAAAGTGGAAATCTCAGACCAAGGAAACATGATCATTGAATAACATGGATGTCAGAGATAAGAAATACGTTTGATAGAGTCATTTGAACCAGCGCAGGTAAGCTGTGTCATATAAGTGAATTATTTTGGAGCATGATATTTAACACCAATCAGACCAAAATAGTGCACTAAATGACAGCCATGGTTTGTTACAGTCCAAGCTACAGGTGTACTGCCTGGGCAGTGTGTCAGGGTCTTTTCACATCTCAGGACTTGAGTGGTACAATTGTATGCACGCCTACCTGGAGCCTAACTGTCCCTTCTCTATCTGTACTAAATGACGGCTATGGTTTGTTACAGTCCAAGATACAGGTGTACTGTCTGGGCAATGTGTCAGGTTCTATCCACATCTCAGGACTTGAGTGGCACAATGGTATGCACGGCTACCTGGAGCCTAACTGCCCCTCCTTCCTTGTCTGTACTAAATGACAGCCATGGTTTGTTACAGTCCAAGATACAGGTGTACTGTCTGGGCAATGTGTCAGGTTCTATCCACATCTCAGTACTTGAGTGGTACAATGGTATGCACGGCTACCTGGAGCCTAACTGCCCCTCCTTCCTTGTCTGTACTAAATGACAGCCATGGTTTGTTACAGTCCAAGATACAAGTGTACTGTCTGGGCAATGTGTCAGGGTCTATCCACATCTCAGGACTGGAGTAGTACAATGGTATGCACGGCTACCTGGAGCCTAACTGCCCCTCCTTCTCTGTCTGTACTAAATGACAGCCATGGTTTGTTACAGTCCAAGGTACAGGTGTACTGCCTGGGCAATGTGTCAGGGTCTATCCACATCTCAGGACTGGAGTGGTACAATGGTATGCACGGCTACCTGGAGCCTAACTGCCCCTCCCTCTCTATCTGTACTAAATGACAGCCATGGTTTGTTACAGTCCAAGCTACAGGTGTACTGCCTGGGCAGTGTGTCAGGGTCTATCCACATATCAGGACTTGAGTGGTACAATTGTATGCACGCCTACCTGGAGCCTAACTGTCCCTCCCTCTCTGTCTGTACTAAATGACAGCCATGGTTTGTTACAGTCCAAGCTGCAGGTGTACTGCCTGGGCAGTGTGTCAGGGTCTATCCACATCTCAGGACTGGAGTGGTACAATTGTATGCACGGCTACCTGGAGCCTAACTGCCCCTCCCTCTCTGTGTGTACTAAATGACAGCCATGGTTTGTTACAGTCCAAGCTACAGGTGTACTGCCTGGGCAGTGTGTCAGGGTCTATCCACATCTCAGGACTGGAGTGGTACAATGGTATGCACGGCTACCTGGAGCCTAACTGCCCCTCCCTCTCTGTGTGTACTAAATGACAGCCATGGTTTGTTACAGTCCAAGCTACAGGTGTACTGCCTGGGCAATGTGTCAGGGTCTATCCACATCTCAGGACTGGAGTGGTACAATGGTATGCACGGCTACCTGGAGCCTAACTGCCCCTCCCTCTCTATCTGTACTAAATGACAGCCATGGTTTGTTACAGTCCAAGCTACAGGTGTACTGCCTGGGCAGTGTGTCAGGGTCTATCCACATCTCAGGACTGGAGTGGTACAATGGTATGCACGGCTACCTGGAGCCTAACTGCCCCTCCCTCTCTGTCTGCTTCGACAACGGACGATGCCAGATCATGAAGCACGAGAATGATGAAAGTAAGCCACCTTTTTGATCTCATTTGTGAAAAGCATTTGAAATATCTGATCATTTGTATAACTCTGTGTGTCAGTCTATGTGTTGTTTATATTGTTTTCAATTTAATAAATTTCTTTTAATTTTGATTGATCTATGTATTTAATTACATATAATTTGGTTTTAATCACCTGAATTATGATAAATTTATTCATCGATTTTAATGATGTGTCTTTTAAATTCTGAAAGTATCTAAAAAAAATTCCCATCAAAATTCTTTTTGCAACATAAATTTTTTTATTTCTTGACTTACATATCATAATTCTGGGTATTTGTGACAAAGTACTGGACGAAAAAGAAAACGTAATTGCATCCTTGTGCAAATGTTTCAGTGGATTTCAATGGCTGGAGATATTGTATTTAGGAGAATGACCTACAGTAAGCTCTGTCTCATGAAAACCCTCCTGGTGACACAGACAGGCACGATTATAGCACTCCCCACACCTAACCTCAACTGTTTCCCCCCCACAGACCCAATCCTCATAGACACAGGGATGCAGGTGGCACAGACGGGGTGGAATCACTCGGGCTCTGTCTTAGCCGTGGCTGGGTCACAGAAGACCTCAGGGCAGGAGAAGGACGTCAATGTTGTACAGTTTTACACCCCATTTGGAGAGGTAAGATAATATCTGGTCATTCCTTTTGGCTGTTGGCATTGCAGAAGCCTATAATAAAATATCTCAGCCATATGAGTCATGACTGCCTAGCTAGCTACATTGTATTATAATTCTGCCTAACTCCGTTAGTGTTTGCTTAGTCTAGATGTTGAAAACCACTCTTCTTCCTACAGTATAGTGTGCATATCTGATCTGCACATCACGTGAGAAAGTTTATCAGTAACTTGCCAAAAGGTTGGTGGTTTACCCTGGGCATAATTCATCCATTGTACTGACTGCCATTGTACGTGTATGAAGTGAAAAAATTATCGTGTGAGTATTGCATTAAACAACAGCGAAATAAATGAAAAAGCTAGTCATGCCTGAATTGATATTTTGTGAGGTAGCAAGAAGGGTCAAATCCAGCCAAGGGGCTGGCTATTTACTTGCTTGAAGTCCAAAGATTTGTCTGATACCTGTCAAAGGGTGATGATTTATCCTTAACACATTGACAATTCTGACGGACGTCATATCCGTGAAAAATTCATGATTATGGCATTTAACAATAAATTATATCATGGGGTCTCTGTGACAAAGGTGATTAGCATACCAGGGTGGTGCAATGACCCAGGAGCCTCTAACCTGTGAGGTTTCTGTGAATTCAGTCAAGTCCAGCTCATGCTGCCTTCCTCCCTAACCATATGCGGGAAGGTCAGGCAGCAACTTGCAGATGGTTGTGAGTTTCCCTTGGGTTCTGCCTAGTTTCCTCCCACCGTAATGCTGACCGCTGTCGTATAAGTGAAATATTCTTGAGTGCAGCGTAAAAAAAACATCAATCAAAATAAATAAAAAAAAATAAATAAACTAATCTTTATCTTTCCACCAGCACCTGCGGACGCTGAAGGTGCCTGGTAAGCAGATGTTCAGTTGTTCCTGGGAGGGGGGAAGTCTAAGAGTAGCCCTCGCCGTCGACTCCTTCATCTACTTTGCTAACATTCGACCAGACTACAAGGTGCGTACTGTAAGGAAATTGGGCAACCCTCACGACCTTGTGAATCCATTTACATTTTACAAGTCAATTCATTCTCCAGAGCAGCTGTGTCTGAACGTATAAATCCTCTCTAGATTTGGAGAATAACGTATCTAACTTACCCACATGACAGGTAGGATGACAAATTCATTTCTTTGTTTTGTCTACATTATGATGCCTTGGCAATGTTGTTGTAAAAGCGTGTTGTGTGAAAGCATCCCTTAGATCGCATTTCATGTGTCAGTGTTGTAGGACAGCACAGTTTCTGTGGTTTGGCAGTGTAATTTGGACTACCATCAGGAAACTTTCCATGTGTAACATTATTTTGAAAGTTATTTCAATTTTGAAAGGTGTTTCAATTTTGGAAGATATTTCAGTTTTGAAAGTTATTTGGAAAGTTATTTCCAACACCTAAGCAGTAGACAGTGCTGATACGAGAGTTGATGTAGTCTGACATGAAGTTTGTGGGCTTTCACTTTGCTTCCCACTGACATGATGTACTCTAAATGACCATCAGTTTCGTCCATGACTAACTTGGTCATTTTTTTCCTGATTCAGAGAGTTCTGTTGATTCTAGAAAGGCATTTTGAGGTTTTGCCATGAGCATGGGATAATGATGTGATATTTATTTGCCTCTAAAAATGCACCTTTGACAGTCAAATTTTAGATCATTTAGGGTACATGAAGTTGTTTTTGTTATATTGATAATTAGTCAGGTACTTGCAATGGGCACTCTTGTTTCCTAGACCCTTAAAACTGGCTGTATTTGTGTAATACAAAAAGAGTTTGGAATTATACACCAATCAAATTACAGAATGTTTGATTTTGAATTTTACTTCCAGTGGGGTTACTGCTCCAACACTGTGGTGTATTCCTTCACCAAACCTGACAGATCTGAGCACTGCGTCATTTTCTGGGACACAAAAAATGGAGAGGTAAGTTGTCATGTGTTGTACTTTGTGGAATAACAAACTTATCATACGGAAAGTAAAGGGGTTTCAGAATTGATTTCATGTCACGGTCGAATTTCAAGTTTGATTCCAATAAGAAATTATTGTGGCCGAGGTTAGCATGCTAGCATGGCACAATGACCCAGGAGCCGCTCTCCAGTGTGGTCGCTTCACTGGCTTACTCTCCAGCTGTACGTAGGAAAGTATGCCAGCAACCTGCAGATGGTCGTGGGTTCCCCCCCCCCCCCCTTCTACCATAATGCTGGCTGCCGTTGGATAAATGAAATATTCTCAAGTATGCCATAAAACCAATCACATAAATAAGTCAGAAGTTATCTTATGAGTTACATTTGGCTACTGAACTGTAAAGGAAGAAATCTCTCAGTGTGTTTGTTCTCCCTTTGACTTTCTCCACGACCATTCATCCCATTGACTTCATATTGGCCCTAAAGAAAAGCCCACGCATGAATTATTTTCAGTGAGCACTGCACTAGTTATTAATGCAAAAGTGTACTCACGTTCACAGACAAGAACGGAAGAATTTGACATGCAGCTGTAGGTCTCTGCTGCCTTAAAGGATAAAATCATTCTAGTTTTATGTTGAAGTGTCACGTGTCATTGCTGTAAAAATTTAGTGATACATCAAATTTCGTGAAATTTTCTGCTGTATTCGATCTTAAAGGAGAAGAAAATTTTAAAAATGACACCACAGGCTGAAAGACCACATTTTTTTCTATCTGGTGGTGCCTGCTGAATATTTTTGCAAAGCTGGCATAAATCTCTGAGTCCATTGCATCGTCCATCTTTAACACCCTGGAATTTAAACCTGGGGTGTGTTGCCTCTCAGCCAGTGAAAGTCGATAAAACTGCTGGCTTGTTCGTGTAAACTAGGAACCTACACCCAAGATTTTGGTTTCCCGATCGTCAAGCAGAAATCACCAAAGCAATGTGAAGTATGAGCAGTTGGCAGGTCATGCACATTTTCTACTGGAAATGTACTTCGGTGGTTGCCGACAGAAATTCTCCTGCTAACACAGAAGAATTCAGGAATAGTTCTTAGGCAAAATGGAGATGCGCACAGTGGATTTTGGCGCTGACTTTATTTATAATTTATCAGTGTGAAGTACAAATTTTTTTAGAATTTTTTTATGGCATGCATATGTGAGAAAATGCATACTCTTTTGAGTGGTATTTGTTTGATATTAAAATTTTCTTCTCTGTTAAGTTTTGCATTTTGCAGTAAGTGACACATTTTGCATGATTCTGATTGATTTACCCACCTTATGGGGCCATTTAAGAGGTTTTTGTGAAGTTTGATTAATTTCTTTTTGATACAAATCAGGTGTTATCATGAAAATTATCTTTTTAAGGCATTTATGTGAATCTGAAAGAGCAGTGTTACATACCAAGCTTTAGGTGAAATGCAGTAATTGTAACAGTAATATTATTATATGTCAAGCTCTGATAACAAGGAATGGTTTGATTATGAAATCTTCCTGGGACATTCCTGACTCTACATGGTTTTCTGTTGTGAGAAATATGTCAAGCTCTGATAACAAGGAATGGTTTGATTATGAAATCTTCCTGGGACATTCATGACTCTGCATGGTTTTCTGCTCTCAGAAATATGTCAAGCTCAGATAACACCTAATGGTTTGACTATGAAATCTTCCTGGGACATTCCTGACTCTACATGGTTTTCTGTTTTTAGAAATATGTCAAGCTCTGATAACAAGGAATGGTTTGATTATGAAATCTTAAAGGGACATTCCTGACTCTACATGGTTTTCTATTTTCAGAAATATGTCAAGTACGTGAAGAACCTGATCTCTATAACAGCGTGTGGTGATTACTGTTGCCTGGCAACAAAAGCAGATGAACTTCCTGGACAGGTGTGATTTCATCATACTCATTTGTAATTTTTTGCCGTTTTAAAGTGTGGAAAAATTAGTGTTGTGTCTAAAATAAAACAAACTTTTGAATGTGTTGTTTATTACAAAAAATGCTCATATGGTATGTTTAAATGTTAACCGGCTCTTACTGGGACCTGTCAAACCCTCGTCTGCAGGCCCAGGATGCCATTATATTGATGTTAGATGCTCTTTTCTAAACTCGTCATAATAATGTCATTATAAAAGCAACAGAAAAAAACTGACGTATTGTGACACTGCAGACATTGTGCTAGAGTAAAGTTTTGAGGTAACAATGACTTGAGGTGATGCTTCACGCTGATGCCACCTTACAGGGTTACAGAAATTGCATTTCTTTTAAACCAATGCTGAAGCCATGCTGACAGTTGAGATAGGATTTTCGTGGTTAAAGGCTAGTCTCGGTCACACATGGATAAACCAACCCTACCTTATATGGAGCTTAGCCTAGGCATGGATGCCTGTTTCTCACACCAGCCAATCAGCAACTGTATCACTTTGAAATGTAAAGCCAGATTGATGGTAAATGATTTATTTCTCTTTATTGACAGTATGTACTAGTGCTGTGTAACTCAATTGGCACGCCTCTGGACTCTAAGTACATTGAGATTGACCCCGCCTACCTGACGATGACACGGTCGCACATCATCGCAGCGTCAAAAGAAGCCTTTTACACCTGGCAATTCAAAAATCCCAAGAAAATGGTGGCTTTGGAAATGTCCGGCAAACGAAAAACTGGAACAGAGAGGTTAGTGGCGGAGGCTATCATGTACTCTGTTGTGTAGTGTGCTTACTTGTATGTGTGTGTTAGTGTTCCCTTGTGGAGATGCGTTTGTCATTAATCCGTGTGACATTATGGAATGTACAACATTCTCTGAAATTATTCATTCACATGTAAACTGAAATTATCACATTAAAATATCATTGAGCACATAAAGGACTGCATTTTTCATCACGATCAAATATAATGTGCTTATTTTTTTTTTTGCGTTTATAAGTGTGCATGTATGTTTTTTTCTTTATTTATTTATTAAGTTTAACTCTTTAGTTGTTTGTGATCCACATGTGCAATGAGGGAATTGCTTGATTTGACATCGTGACATCCTTTTGTGCCGTGACATTACCACTTATGGCACTTCAGGGGATGCAGGGTCAGCTCACACCTAAGGCCTTAAAAGAGGAAGTTGCAGCTTCCTCGCTAGGCATTCAGGATTAAGGGGGAAGTGCAACGACTGGTTGACCTGTATCAGTATATGGTTGGGGTGGGGCAGCTTACTTGCCTTTGGTAAGTTGTCTCAGTGCGGCAGCACTAGGCAAAAGAGCAGTGGAAATGCAACCTGCAACAAGTAGGCACATTACATGCACTCTAAGCACTCCTTCGTCGTCATATGACTGAGGAATTGTTAAGTACGATGTTAAACCACAATCCCGCACTCACTCACTCACTCACTCAAACTCGAAACTAACCTGTAGGTATACTGTAGTTTTCCTCCTGTTTTAGTCTCTGTCCTCCTTATTTTCCAGGTTATATCACATTGATGACTTGCCCACAGGTGGGCCACAGGATACTATAGATTTCAGCAAAGCCTTTGTGGTGAGTTTAAAGCCAGTTGTTGTTTAAATATGACCCTGATACAGTGTGGTTGTTGTTAGGCAAAGTTTATATATTAGTGGCAACCATTATCGTTTCAAGTCAGGAATAAAAATAAATAAATAAAGGAATATTTTTATTATCATTTCATGCCATGAACAAAAGGAAATATTTTTTATTATCATTTCAATCCATGAACAAAAAATATCGAAATACTTGCAAATGCATAACAAAACAAATTATAGGAGACTGTAAAGATATATTTAATGTTTTCAAGTGACAAGGGTACATGTATGGCCACTGTTTTCAGTATGGATCAGTAACTTTGCATGAGGATTTTTCTTAACTGTAACATTTAACTTATGTCCACCTACCTTCTTATGCATGTAAACCAACAGGTAAATACAAAATCTAATTTGATTCAAAATGATAATATGAAATGGATTTACTGGCTATTGTGCTCTGTCTTTTGATACATGGTTTTTGGTTTTACAGAACACAGAGGATCCAATCTCCTGTATATGTGCCTCTGATAAGGCTCTCATTGTTGTAAGTACCCTAATTCCTCAACATTTTCAACCCCATCTGCCACCAATATTTTGAAACATTCTGAGAGGACTGTGGACTGTAGAGAAACCATTTGCACAGATTAATCAAGCTTGGATCTTTAATAACACAAATTAATCATTTCTTATGGTCATTTTCATAATAAATGTATTCAGAAATTCCACTGAAAAACATGCTTTAGCAATGGAAAAGGTTGAAAATTTACAGTTTATTGTGAGATCTCTCTGTGTAGTCTGCAAGTTTATATGTGAGTTGACCCAAGGCAGTTGCCCTTATTAGAGAAGCTAAGATCATTGATGGAATGCATTAGAATTGGGGAAAACATGACTAAGCTATTCATGTGACAGGTTCGATGACAGAATTTCGTGAAGAGGTATTTCTCTTGTTTTCATGTTTTCATGTTTTGAATGTTACAGTACATGTTTAGTTATCATTTTTGTTCATGAGAGGAAATAGAAAATACGCACCATGTACGGTGCGGTAAATGACCTGTAATTTCACGCATGGTTGAGATGCACGTTGCGTGATTCTGAAAGGTCTGGTGATCTTTGGAACATTTGGAAGGCAGGATTACAACCATGGGAAAAGTGTAGGTTTCAGTATCAAAAGTAATATATTATGGCATTTATTTTTTCACCTAAAATGTAATTTTTGGAGGCAAAATTTTAGGTTATTTGCTGTACTACTTTACAGAAGTGGTTGATGACAACGAAATGCATGTTCAAATACAAGCCTGTACTGGATGGTGATAGTAAACAGTGAATGTGTGGTTTACAGGGTCGTGAATCAGGGACAGTGAATCGCTACGGCTTGCCGATGGTAAATCTGACAAACAAGCATCTGCTGAACTGCCGTCCTCATCAGCTCTCCATCAATTGTAACACCACGTAAGTACAGGCCTTGGGTTGGATACATACTGTATCAGCCAGCCACTAGCTCAGTATTGCAACAGCAGAGCCATGCATGCATTGTACCATCCGTTATTACCATTCATTTAGCCCTCATCCGATGAGGGCAGAAAGATCTTGATGTGGTCATCAACTAAATGTAACGTTGTTGCAGTTTAAGTGTCTTAGAACCGTTCATTCAACGAGTACACCACAGGCAAACCACTGGCAGGCTAGTGGTGGACTGCTAGCTTGTGGAGATGTTGTAAAGGTGTTTGGCTGGTTATGAACCAGCCCTCTGTATCGACATACCATGACAACAGGGCAAGTGGATGGAACTTGATAGTGGTACTGCATGTATTTTGAGGAGGGAATAGAGATTTAAGTAGAGAGGAGTTAGTCTGTTGGTGTCTGGCTGTCTGCTGTCCAAAGGTGAAATTCACTAAGAAAGAAAACTCTTGATTCATTGCAGACTGAAGACTAGTATGAAAAATAATAGTTTCTGTTGTATCATGAATTATTTGTATAAAGAGCACATTGTTGATTAAAACTGTGCCACTGGGATTGATCATTGAACAGAAGAAAAAGAATTAAGCATGAAACTACATGTATGTTCAAAGTTTGAATCTCTACTGGTTTTGTGTTTCAGGCGCCTTGCTATCATCGACATTGCTGGGGTTTTGACGTTCTTTGATCTTGAGTCACGGGTTCATGATGCGGATGGGAAGGAGGTCACCGGGGAACACCTCAAGTTTGAACGCAAAGACGTGTGGGACATGCGCTGGGCAGATGTAAGTGTTGTCTCTAGTTGCCCAATACGTCCCCAGGTTGTAGTCTTCATTGTGAAAACAGGCTGTAGACAAACCAACAAGAGATGGATTTGAACTGGCAACCCTTGAGGTCAAGGGCTGGTGGTCTGGACTGTACACCAACCATGGCCTTTTTCCAGCATGTCATGTTAGGTGGTGATGTGTTGTTGCTGTTGTTGTTGTTGTCGTGTAGAACGACACTATAGCTATTCAGCAAAAACAGGCGTGTAATGAACAACTAAGGTTAAATGCATGCCGTCAGTCTACAAGCTGAAATAATCATGAGTACCGTTCTCATTCAGTTCAACATTATAGGAATAAGAAAGCTCGTGGGTAAATCAGTAAATGTTTATGGTGCTGCTGTTGTTGCAGGATAATGCTGAGCTGTTTGCCATGATGGAGAAGACTAGGATGTACATATTCAGGGGACTGGATCCTGAGGTAAGGGGAAATAACTCCACAAACTTGTATTATATTGTAGAACAAAAATGTTTTGTCATTGGTGATAAATCTCATCCATAACATGCTCTGTGTTATACCTGGAAGATTTAAAAAAAAAAAAAATCTTTTTTGTTACGTTTACCAGTTACATCTGCCAATTAATATGATATTGTAAACAATTGTTAATCTCTTTAACATACTTTCACTGTTTTGGTGACGTTTGCTATCTAAAATAAAAAGAGATACAGCATCCATTCTCATTGGCTGATGTGATAGGCTATGCCTTGCCGAAGTTGAATTTTAGTTGGCAGATTTATGCAAGCTTGACCAAGGCTGCAGGGTTTAACACAGGAAACCCTATTTCTGCTGCCAGCCAGTTATGCAAGCATGACCAAGGCTGCAGGGTTTAACACAGGAAACCCTATTTCTACTGCCAGCCAGTTATGCAAGCTTGACCAAGGCTGCAGGGTTTAACACAGGAAACCCTATTTCTACTGCCAGCCAGTTATGCAAGCTTGACCAAGGCTGCAGGGTTTAACACAGGAAACCCTATTTCTACTGCCAGCCAGTTATTCAAGCATGACCAAGGCTGCAGGGTTTGACACAGGAAACCCTATTTCTACTGCCAGCCAGTTATGCAAGCTTGACCAAGGCTGCAGTGTTTAACACAGGAAACCCTATTTCTACTGCCAGCCAGTTATGCAAGCTTGACCAAGGCTGCAGTGTTTAACACAGGAAACCCTATTTCTACTGCCAGCCAGCTATGCAAGCTTGACCAAGGCTGCAGGGTTTAACACAGGAAACCCTATTTCTACTGCCAGCCAGTTATTCCAGCTTGACCAAGGCTGCAGGGTTTAACACAGGAAACCCTATTTCTACTGCCAGCCAGTTATGCAAGCATGACCAAGGCTGCAGTGTTTAACACAGGAAACCCTATTTCTACTGCCAGCCAGTTATTCCAGCTTGACCAAGGCTGCAGTGTTTAACACAGGAAACCCTATTTCTACTGCCAGCCAGTTATGCAAGCTTGACCAAGGCTGCAGGGTTTAACACAGGAAACCCTATTTCTACTGCCAGCCAGCCAGTCAGCATTGATTCTGTACCCATTTGAGAAAGTATGTGTGAAAGTATGAGACATGTATGTACTTCAATGTTTGACTACTCTTTAAGTTTCCCATAGAAACCCTCAATATTTTGGAATTTTTAACTCAATTTTGACTGGTTAATCTTTGGTTTATTTCAGGAGCCAATTGTCAGCAGCAGTTACATCTGCCAGTTCAATGATCTTCAGATCAAGGCTGTTTTGTTAGATGAGATAATGAAAGACCCAGAGAATCCCACGAAAGAGAACGTCATAGAAATGGAAATTAAGGTGAGTACTTGTGCTTTTATCATGTGTACAAAGAGCAGTCACGCTGATTAAAATTCAATATACACATAAATTATAATGAAGTCTCAGGCTCAGTGTCAAGATTTAATCAAAAATGTGTTTTATTGATGAACTGTCAATGCAGAATTTAGAAGTTATGACAAGAGAGTTGTTGAGTAGTGTGGCGATTTTGCTATAGACAGTATATTATTTCATATAAATGAACGGCAGTTTAGGGGTTAATTTACTGCCTTGTCCATAACGTAGACATGGGTTTTACTTGTAGAGTGTGAATTTTTATGGGTTAGCGATATCCTTAAATTAAATTAGAACAAATACAGAATTTAGAAGTTACGGCATAAGAGTTGTTCTAACACATTTTAGGTTATCCATGATATTGTGTCTGCCTTAAATTCGGGAGACTTGGGATCAAACCCGGGTGGGGTCATAACAAAGACTTCAAAAATGGTACTTGGGCCTGCATCGCTTTGCACTCAGCACTGAGGGGTTAGAGCAAGGAAACAGGACAAATTGGCCCTGTGACTGAGTGAGGTGTCATGTCTGGTGTCTTCAGCATGATACTTCAGTGGTCCCTGAAGCAAGTCCCCTGCCACAAGAACACAAAATATGTGGTAGAAGTAGGAGTTCAGAAAAACTCTTGAATTTTCTACCATAGTTGGCTAATAGATGTATGTAGATGTGGAAAAAATGTCAAAGAGGTGTTCAGCTGTCAACATGGGGATCAGTTAAGACAAAAACGAGGTAAAATGTCTGCTCTTTTGTCCTGGACACCAACTAGATGAATAATAATACCTCAAAATGGTCAGACTTTCTTCTGCAAATTGTCATATACATCAATAATATTAATCAGGCAACAAATATCTCCTAAATCTATCACATGACCTATGGCAGCTTACTGAAAATAAGAAAGTGCATTGAACGAAACACAATTTTTAGGGGCATATATCTCAAAAAATATTGAAGCTATTTATTTTTTCCATATTCTGAAAGCCAGGGTAGTAAATTCCCCGTAGGTAGATTTTCAAACTTCTAGGCGCATTGAATTGGAAGTCATGGTTATCCAAATGCCTCCAGAATGGATATCCTTTGCGACTGTTGAAAATGAACTTTACAGGGTGTTGTTAGATGGTCATATCTCAAAAACCACTTGGAATTTGGGGCTTTAACTTGGGAAACCTTCCTCATATATGTTAAGGAATTTTTAAGAATTCTTTCAGCAAAATCCAAGAGGGTCACCACAAAAAAAAATTTTTTTGGCTGATTTGATGTGGAATGACCCTTTTATATAATGTAGGTAATGGAAAACTGCTAAAAGTGTTTCCCAGTTTAGTAATGGAATGCTTCAGATTGGCTGTTTAGCTCTTTTGTGTAGTTTATCATTCTTTTTGGAGTAGGACTGTGCTCACAAAACACTTTGGGAGTACATATGCACTGCAACTTTATACAAGAAAGCAGTGTGTTTTGTGGGATTTGGACCTCTTCATATAGCCTGTCAGAGCTCTCCATAGCCCTGCTGTGCCATCAACAGAGACGTCACAGCCAGCGCTGTGTGTTTGTAACCATAAACTCTATTCCCTGCTCTGATGTGTTTGTGCTGTGTTCTTGCAGTCATTACGTGACACGCGCGACCTCTTGGACAAAGTGGGTATTCACGATGCTCAGCAGTTCATTGAAGACAACCCTCACCCAAGACTCTGGTGAGTTGTGTGGCTGGCAAACAGAAACCAAAAAGAGATATTGCCAGGTGGGAAGGTACTCATCCCTGATGTGTCCAGTTGGACATCTTAGCCTGATTCCGCAAAGCCAGTTTGGACTTATGTCAAAAATTTAAAATTTGATTTTAGAGCCCTGTAAATGAAAATTTTGATCAGCTCATCAATGTTATATTAAGATATACGTGTCAAAATTTCATCTTCCGTAACTGAAAACTAAACATTGTGACAGTGTTGTAAGTTTTGACTTAAGTCAGAAATGTATTTGTGGAATCGCCCTCTTGGACCCAACCGGGCTTTTGTGCAGTCGGTTTTATGGGTGGAGGTAACCATGGTGCTTGGGGAAAACCACTGGCCTTTGGCAAGTTACTGATCAATTTTCCAGGTGTGAAAAGACCATTTCTTGTAGAATACCAATAGCCATATGTGCACTGTCGTTATTGCTTATTGCTTAGTGATAATTGAAAGCAAGGAAATCTAGAAAATCTCTGTCTTATTGTGCATGTAGCTCTTGATTTTGTAGTTTGGTAATTGAAATGTATGTGTATATTTCTCACAGTGTTTTCACTTTTTTTCACCTGTAGGAGGCTATTAGCAGAGTCTGCTCTAGAACACCTGAATCTCAAGGTGGCTGAGCAAGCTTTTGTCAGGTGCCGAGACTTTCAGGGGATTGAGTTTGTCAAAAGACTGGCCAATTTGCAGGTGAGATTCAAAGACTTTGAAAATGACACTCTGGCTAACAAGGTAAATCAGAAAACAAAAGGATAATTAGTTACTGTAACAACAATACTTGTTACAGTGGCTGTAAAGCTGAAGGGAAATAGGTTGAAAATCTTGTAACATTGTTGGGTTACAGCTGTATACCGTGCAAGATGAACAACACAATGCACATGGTCGCTGAACATCTGACAAGTGACAAGCGGGAGTAGTAATTATGTTGGTAACAGCCAGTTGTATCTGCATACCGTGCAAGATGAACAACACAATGCACATGGTCGCTGAACATCTGACAAGTGACAAGCGGGAGTAGTAATTATGTTGGTAACAGCCAGGTGTATCTGCATACCGTGCAAGATGAACAACACAATGCACATGGTCACTGAACATCTGACAAGTGACAAGGGGGAGTGGTAATTATGTTGGTAACAGCCAGGTGTACCTGCATACCGTGCAAGATGAACAACACAATGCACATGGTCGCTGAACATCTGACAAGTGACAAGGGGGAGTAGTAATTATGTTGGTAACAGCCAGGTGTACCTGTATACCGTGCAAGATGAACAACACAATGCACATGGTCGCTGAACATCTGACAAGTGACAAGGGGGAGTGGTAATTATGCTGGTAACAGCCAGGTGTACCTGTATACCGTGCAAGATGAACAACACAATGCACATGGTCGCTGAACATCTGACAAGTGACAAGGGGGAGTAGTAATTATGCTGGTAACAGCCAGGTGTACCTGTATACCGTGCAAGATGAACAACACAATGCACATGGTCGCTGAACATCTGACAAGTGACAAGGGGGAGTGGTAATTATGTTGGTAACAGCCAGGTGTACCTGTATACCGTGCAAGATGAACAACACAATGCACATGGTCGCTGAACATCTGACAAGTGACAAGGGGGAGTAGTAATTATGCTGGTAACAGCCAGGTGTACCTGCATACCGTGCAAGATGAACAACACAATGCACATGGTCGCTGAACATCTGACAAGTGACAAGGGGGAGTAGTAATTATGCTGGTAACAGCCAGGTGTACCTGCATACCGTGCAAGATGAACAACACAATGCACATGGTCGCTGAACATCTGACAAGTGACAAGGGGGAGTGGTAATTATGCTGGTAACAGCCAGGTGTACCTGCATACCGTGCAAGATGAACAACACAATGCACATGGTCGCTGAACATCTGACAAGTGACAAGGGGGAGTAGTAATTATGCTGGTAACAGCCAGGTGTACCTGTATACCGTGCAAGATGAACAACACAATGCACATGGTCGCTGAACATCTGACAAGTGACAAGGGGGAGTGGTAATTATGTTGGTAACAGCCAGGTGTACCTGTATACCGTGCAAGATGAACAACACAATGCACATGGTCGCTGAACATCTGACAAGTGACAAGGGGGAGTAGTAATTATGCTGGTAACAGCCAGGTGTACCTGCATACCGTGCAAGATGAACAACACAATGCACATGGTCGCTGAACATCTGACAAGTGACAAGGGGGAGTAGTAATTATGCTGGTAACAGCCAGGTGTACCTGCATACCGTGCAAGATGAACAACACAATGCACATGGTCGCTGAACATCTGACAAGTGACAAGGGGGAGTAGTAATTATGTTGGTAACAGCCAGGTGTACCTGTATACCGTGCAAGATGAACAACACAATGCACATGGTCGCTGAACATCTGACAAGTGACAAGGGGGAGTAGTAATTATGTTGGTAACAGCTAGGTGTACCTGCATACTGTGCAAGATGAACAACACAATGCACATGGTCGCTGAACATCTGACAAGTGACAAGCGGGAGTAGTAATTCATGCACATCTTTCACTATAGGAAAACAATTATACTGCCTCCATTCATCTACTGTTTGGACTTTAACCATGTTGTATGGTAGATTGTCACACATACCCTTGTTGAAATATTTACTCTTTATGTGTACATCGTCATCCTTGCAGCTGAGCAAAAGGATTTCGAGGGAGAGGGTCACATTGGTGGGTTCTGTGGACTAAATTTTATTTCCTTCGTCTCCATCAATAAATTTCATCAAATATCATGACCACAAGTCTTAAAAAGAAAGTTTATTCACTTAAATTTACTTCACCACCCTTTAAAACACCTATATAGACTAAAACACTGTAAACCTTGTGGAGCCATCTCTTATATTACTCAATCATGCGTACATGTACACCCTCAGTTGTCTGTTAGTCAACTCTCCCTTTTTTTTTGGATCAAGCAGATTTGACTATAGAATTAGGTATGCATCATTCACAACACCCTCTCTCTTGGAGAAAGCCACTCAGGATTGAAGGTTTGTCTTGGTGCACATACACACATTATATCGTAAACATGAGCCAACCCTCTGTCTTGGAGAAAGCCACTCAGGATTGAAGGTTTGTCTTGGTGCTCATACACACATTATATCGTAAACATGAGCCAACCCTCTCTCTTGGAGAAAGCCACTCAGGATTGAAGGTTTGTCTTTGGTGCACATACACACATTATATCGTAAACATGAGCCAACCCTCTCTCTTGGAGAAAGCCACTCAGGATTGAAGGTTTGTCTTTGGTGCACATACACACATTATATCGTAAACATGAGCCAACCCTCTCTCTTGGAGAAAGCCACTCAGGATTGAAGGTTTGTCTTGGTGCACATACACACATTATATCGTAAACATGAACCAACCCTCTCTCTTGGAGAAAGCCACTCAGGATTGAAGGTTTGTCTTGGTGCACATACACACATTATATCGTAAACATGAGCCAACCCTCTCTCTTGGAGAAAGCCACTCAGGATTGAAGGTTTGTCTTGGTGCACATACACACATTATATCGTAAACATGAGCCAACCCTCTCTCTTGGAGAAAGCCACTCAGGATTGAAGGTTTGTCTTGGTGCACATACACACATTATATCGTAAACATGAGCCAACCCTCTCTCTTGGAGAAAGCCACTCAGGATTGAAGGTTTGTCTTGGTGCACATACACACATTATATCGTAAACATGAGCCAACCCTCTCTCTTGGAGAAAGCCACTCAGGATTGAAGGTTTGTCTTGGTGCACATACACACATTATATCGTAAACATGAGCCACAGTGCAACATAACGGTAGAACAAAAATCCCATGACGGTATTCGTTCATGTTCAGAACAAGGTAGCGCCAGACGAGGATCACAGTGACTGGTGGTTGTAATGTGAGACGTACAACATACATATATTTTACCGGACATCACATTTTTGTAGTCACCATTATTTTGGGGGCTGAGCAAAATTCACAGCATTTATGACGGCTTTTGCCAAATGGCGAGGGCTGGTCTATGGATTTCATTGCTGATAGGCCAAAATGGCCCTTTCCTAAAATCTGCTTAGTGTTAATGTTTGGGGAGATAACCTTGAGGGCAGATATTGACATATTTAATCTAAGTGATGTTGAGAATTTAAAATTAAGTGACTGATGCGAGGGCTTACGGCAGCTTTAAATATGAAATTGTCAACAGTTGCCCCATGTGTGAGTTTTTGGTTCGGTGATGGGATTGATGCTACTAAACCAATCAGACATGATGCTTATTTAGTTCTTTGATTGGTGTTTTACACCGTACTCAAGAAAATTTCACTTATGTGTTGGCAGCCAACATTATGGTGGGAGGAAACTAGGCAGAGCCAGGGTGAAATCCACGATCATACGTGGGAAGGTTTGGCAGTAACCTGCGAAACCAGCAGGAGCTGGACTTGAACTCACAACCACCGCATTGATGAGAGGTTCTTGGGTCGTTAGATATGATTCTTAGGTTGCCTACTATAAACGTAGTTCACCCATGCACACCACTTTCAGAATGAGACGATGAAGCAGGCTGAGGTAGCAGCGTACTTCCGGAGGTTTGAGGAGGCGGAGAGGATGTATTTAGACATGGACAGAAGGTTAGTTCAGACGCTCCACACTCCACAAGTTTGCAGTTTGACCTGACACTACCATACCGTCATTTGGTGTGATTCTCATCATAACCAATCATCACAAGCTTGCAGGCTTCAGTCCCCTTGATCAGCTACTGGATTAAGTCAGAAGATTTTGTCTGTCATTGGACATTATCAAGTAATGATAAAAGAGTCATGAATATGAAAATCAAAAACTGTCAGCCAATCATCAGCTTTCTTTCCGTGGTTTGGTTGTACAAACTGTTGAACCAATCAACTTTGATGTTACTTTAGAGACCTCGCCGTGAGCCTGAGAAAGAAGCTTGGTGATTGGTTCCGTGTGGTTCAGCTTCTGAAGACCGGGGCAGGAGGGGATGACATTCAGCTGGAGGAGGCATGGAATGCCATTGGGGATTACTATGCTGATCGTCAGAAGTGGTGATTTCTCTTGTCACTTTGGTCAGGGGTTTCAAATCTACGCCAGACAGATACTTCATAGACTTTTCATAGTTCTAGTTATCTTGTATGGTGTCTGGTTATAATATGTACTGCGTGTTTTTTGCAATATTTAACCTTTATCCTGCCAGATTATTTAAGAAACATTAACATTTATTTTATTTGATTCTTGTTTTATGCTATGCCCATGAATATTTCACTTTTACAACTGGAGTAAGGATTGTGGTGGGAAGAAATTGGGCAGAGCACAAGAGAAACCACGACCATCTGCGGGGAGCTGCCAGACCTCCTCTTGTACGACAAGAGAAGAAGCCAGTATGAGCAGCGACCACGTTGCAGACAGGCACCTGAGTCTGTGTACTGTGATAGCGAGCTAATTGGGCAGAGCCCGGGAGAAACCACGACCATCTGCGGGGAGCTGCCAGACCTCCTCTTGTACGACAAGAGAAGAAGCCAGTATGAGCAGCGACCACGTTGCAGACAGGCACCTGAGTCAGTGTACTGTGATAGCAAGCTAATTGGGCAGAGCGCAAGAGAAACCACGACCATCTGCGGGGAGCTGCCAGACCTCCTCTTGTACGACAAGAGAAGAAGCCAGTAGGAGTAGCGACCACGTTGCAGACAGGCACCTGAGTCAGTGTACTGTGATAGCAAGCTAATTGGGCAGAGCGCAAGAGAAACCACGACCATCTGCGGGAATCTGCCAGACCTCCTCTTGTACGACAAGAGAAGAAGCCAGTATGAGCAGCGACCACGTTGCAGACAGGCACCTGAGTCAGTGTACTGTGATAGCGAGCTAATTGGGCAGAGCGCAAGAGAAACCACGACCATCTGCGGGGAGCTGCCAGACCTCCTCTTGTACGACAAGAGAAGAAGCCAGTATGAGCAGCGACCACGTTGCAGACAGGCACCTGAGTCAGTGTACTGTGATAGCGAGCTAACCAGTTGGCGATGGATGCCCCTAGGGAACATGTATACAGTAGGGGCAAGCTGACGTGGACATCAAGTCTGTCCATTTACAGGCAGCAGGCACTGACGTACTACGTACAGGGCAGGCATCAGGAGAGGCTGTCAGAGTGTTACTACACTAATGTCTTTTTGTATATCTGTCCATCTACAGACATCAGGCGGTGACACGCTATGTCCAGGGCAAGAATCAGGACAGGCTGTCAGAGTGTTACTACAGGCTGTGTTTCTACACTAATGTCTGTATGTCTGTCCATTTACAGGCAGCAGGCAGTGACATAGCACGTGCATGGCAGGAATCAGGACAGGCTGTCAGAGTGTTACTACACTAATTTCTGTATGTTTGTCCATTTACAGGCAGCAGGCAGTGACGTACTATGTCCAGGGCAGGAATCAGGAGAGACTGTCAGAGTGTTACTACATGCTGGAGGATTACATTGGCCTGGAGAAGATGGTGCAAGCGTTGCCAGAGAACCACAAACTCCTTCCTGTAAGTACCTTACCTTCTCAATAATTTTAGACGATGTTTTGAATAATTATGGCTTTGCACCATCTCAGTTTTATTTGAGCCATATTGTGGTGAGTTTGTAAAGAAAAGAACAGAAAACACTGTTTTGTCAACTTGGTCTTGTTGATCTTTCAGGAGATAGCCGCGATGTTTGTGACAGTGGGCATGTGTGAACAGGCTGTGGATGCCTTCATTAAGGTCAGTCAACAACAACAAATAATGCACAAAAAATGCAGTAGTGAGTTGAATGAAATATGAAATATGTTGATTTGTATAACTTAATGAAAATTTGTAACAATTACTAACCCATCTAGAGCATCGCCATGTGTGGGTCATCAGTCAGATACAAAGTTATTTAGTGGAGTTACTCCACTTCTTCACAAAAGTTCCCTGACTAAATCAAAATTTGATTGAATTTCATTGTAATGGTTAGTGTGTTTGAATGCTCAGATTCCGACGTAGTAGTCTTGGCTTAACATGTGGGCTAGAATCTGATCTTGTAATTATTAAAAATTAGGCATTCGTGTAAATTTTGAGTTGTCACTCATAACTTTTTGTGAAGTATGCCTCAAGTACGGTTTGGTTCATTAAAAAAGGTTTTAGAATTTATCTTGCAAATAACTTATATGTAGTTGCTTAAAATGTGATTGTTTGGTTTATTGATTTGAGTCCTTTTAAATCTCATGAAAATGCTTATTTTTCGGCACTGTAAATTGAAACTTTTATAAGGTTACATTTATAAAGTCCTCTAAATTTTTGGTCCAAGAATGAGGTCTTAAATTGTATTTAAAATGTTCACTGAAGTTAGAAATGGCTTTGTGGAACTGACCCCTTACTAGTCACTTGATTTTCATGTTAAAATTGTCTTTTATTTTCAGTGTAACCGCGTGAAGGCTGCCATTGACTGCTGTGTCCAGTTGAACCAGTGGACAACAGCCATAGAGCTGGCAAAGAGCCACAATGTGAAGGAAATAGATGCCTTGCTGACAAAGTATGCACAGCATCTCTTACAGAAGAAAAAAATCATCAATGCAATAGAGCTCTACAGGAAAGCGGGCAACTTCCTGGAGGCGGCAAAGCTGTTGTTCAAAGTAAGCCTAATGTATTCACTGGCCTTCTCTGAGTTGTTAAACATTTTATGTTCTTAAAATTGGTTAAAAGCATTTTGGGGCAGTTGGTGGTGATCACACTGACTATGAACAGCTAGCAAATGTATTTTTTTCCTACCACTGATTTTACCCTAATTCAACTTTTTCACATATGAAAGAACAACTTTCAGTGGAATTAAGGCACATTTTTAATTAGATTTTACATGCGAATTTACATTTTTGGGATTGGTCAGTTTCAGGGCTTCACAAAAAGTATAATTATCAATCAACACAGAATAATACCTTCACAATATGTTTGAATGAGCACCTTGCAAACTTGTGAAAAGGTTGAAGAATTGCAGTATCACTCAATTATTGTGTATTTTGTTAATGTCACATGTGTTCTGTAGCAAGTGCATGTGGTAGCTACGACTGGCTTTGTGAAGGAAATCAGCTGTACTGGTACGTTGTTGTTGTTGTGACATGTAATCCTCATTCATGTGTATTTTGTTTGGCAGGTGGCAGAGGATCAGGCAAAGCCCGTGCCAAACCCCTGGCGGTGAAAAAACTGTACGTGTTAGCGGGTCTGATGGTTGAAAACTATCACGAGCATATGAAACTGACGTCCAGGTCAAAGGTGAAGGGCAAGAGAGGCGCAGAGGTGAGGGTTTAATGTGGCATACCCATGAAAAGTTGTCTACAACACATCTGAGTAAAATCCAACTCCAAAGGTGATGAGATCAAATTAGACTAAAAGAAAGCAAATCAAGTTTATTTTCAGTGTATCCAAACTGCCATAGAGTGGAATGTCTCACATCCTCACCCTAACCAATCAGCCATAATATAGGACAAGATAGAGAGACCATTTTTGAACTCTTTCTTCTATAAAAGATAACACTATAAAACTGTTCTACTGGACAATGTATATTATTTACTGACGTTGTGTGACAACCTATCACCTTCAACAGAGTAAGGTGTTAAACACAAAGAATTCCTATTCATACAGAAACAAGCATGTACAAGTTTCATGGTGAACATAGGTCACATTCACGGTTAAAGATAGAATGGGTGTATACAAATTTAAAATAATGCGACAACCGGAGCTGGTATATAGCGACAGAATTTGAATATAATACAGTTTTACACGAGTGAACAAATTTCACCATGCTGAGGTACATTTTTTCAATACCTTGTCTCAGGTGTGTGATAAGTTAAACCTGAGTCCTCCAGTGCGGTTGAGAGTGGGATTTTTAACCTTTACGAAAATGGCTTCCTTAACCCCTCTCTCAAAGCAATTGGGCTCCGTAGATAAACTATTTATGTTATCCACATTAAAACTGTGACCTGAAATACATATGTGTTGGAACACAGCAGGATCATAACCACTAGATGCCGGTTTTTGATGTTGTTTAACTCGGTTACTTAGTGGCTGCTGTGTTTCACCAGTATATGAATCCCTGCACGTGTTTTCACCACATTTTAATTCATACACCACATTTTAATTCATACACCACACCACTTGTCTTGCTTTTGATGGGTTGTCCTGGTCGAATAAGAGATGTTCTTAGTTTCTGACATGGTTTTAGGACATTTTTATAGAACGTTCTGCGAAATTCTTTTGATTTTTTTTCCGATAAACCTTGTACATAGGGCAGGAGTTATAGTACTAGTAGTACTTGTTGTTTGTATGTCAGTGGGGGTCTTAGGGACTTGGGGAGATTAGTGTTCAGGGCATTGTGAATGGCCCAGTTTTGATAGGCATTCTTTTTCTTCTAGTTTAATATTAACAGGCAGATTGTGTATTGACCAATGCAACTCTTAATTCAATCAGTCTATGAATTGATTAAACCTAACAATATATATTCCTCATTATTTCGTTCTCTCTCCTCAGGCCTCCTCTGCTCTGGCTGGGCTACTCGAGGAGGACGCAGCATCCATCTCAGACACCAAGCTGATAGACAACGCCTGGAGAGGTGCCGAGGCCTTCTTCCACTTCTACCTGCTTGCTCAAAGACAGCTGCATGCCTGTGAGTAGACTCAGCAAACCAGCTGTTTGGGTCAGCACTGTACATGAGAAGGCTCTGAGAGGCACCAGTGTGACTTATTATGAAAGTTTCTCCTGGTTCCTCAGGCCCTGTCAATTTGAGCTATAACCCTGTATGTTCATCAGTTTAATTAGAGTTTCTTATCAGTTTATTTTACAGGGTTGGTGATGGCTACACAGTTATAATGTTTGTTTTTTAAACTGTTCAGTCACAAGAGTTGCTGTTTCAGTCTCAAAACCAGAAATGGTAATATTCAAGAATCCTGTACCATCTCTGTGCCTTGAGCCTCGGTGGCAATATACGGTCGACCATGCTGGTGAGGCTGCTTAGATGGCCTTACATCCAGTGAGGCTGCTTAGATGGCCTTACATCCAGTGAGGCTGCTTAGAATGGCCTTACATTCAGTGAGGCTGCTTAGATGGCCTTACATTCAGTGAGGCTGCTTAGATGGCCTTACATGCATTGAGGCTGCTTAGATGGCCTTACATTCAGTGAGGCTGCTTAGATGGCCTTACATGCATTGAGGCTGCTTAGATGGCCTTACATGCATTGAGGCTGCTTAGATGACCTTACATCCAGTGAGGCTGCTTAGATGGCCTTACATCCATTAAGGCTGCTTAGATGACCTTACATCCATTGAGGCTGCTTAGATGACCTTACATCCAGTGAGGCTGCTTAGATGGCCTTACATGCATTGAGGCTGCTTAGATGGCCTTACATTCAGTGAGGCTGCTTAGATGGCCTTACATGCATTGAGGCTGCTTAGATGGCCTTACATGCATTGAGGCTGCTTAGATGACCTTACATCCAGTGAGGCTGCTTAGATGGCCTTACGTCCAATGAGGCTGCTTAGATGGCATTACATCCATTAAGGCTGCTTAGATGACCTTACATCCATTGAGGCTGCTTAGATGACCTTACATCCATTGAGGCTGCTTAGGTGGCCTTACATCCAGTGAGGCTGCTTAGATGGCCTTACATTCAGTGAGGCTGCTTAGATGGCCTTACATCCAGTGAGGCTGCTTAGATGGCCTTACATCAGTGAGGCTGCTTAGATGGCCTTACATTCAGTGAGGCTGCTTAGATGGCCTTACATTCAGTGAGGCTGCTGAGATGGCCTTACATTCAGTGAGGCTGCTTAGATGGCCTTACATCCAGTGAGGCTGCTTAGATGGCCTTACATTCAGTGAGGCTGCTTAGATGGCCTTACATGCAGTGAGGCTGCTTAGATGGCCTTACATCCAGTGAGACTGCTTAGATGGCCTCACATTCAGTGAGGGCTGCTTAGATGGCCTTACATTCAGTGAGGCTGCTTAGATGGCCTTACATTCAGTGAGGCTGCTTAGATGGCCTTATACCCAGTGAGGCTGCTTAGATGGCCTTACATTCAGTTTGTTGGAGATCTCTTGACATGTGTACTGAGCTTGTTCTCCTCAGAGGGGAAGTCTCTGCATCACATGTGAGAAAGCTAATAACTCACTTGCCACAGGCAAGTGGTTTATTCTGGTTTGCGCTGCCTGTGAAAGTGAATGCCATCACACAAAACAGAGTACTTTGAACTCAGCACTTAACACCAATGTATAAATCAATCATTCATTCACTCATTCATTCACTCAGTCAGTGAGTACAGTTGTTTCTCCTGCTGCTGTAGGTTACGTGGATGCTGCCATGAAGACTGCTCTTCATCTCCGAGATTACGATGATATTCTCAATCCGGTGGACATTTATTCCCTGTTGGGTGAGTTCCTCAGACATGCAGTGAGACGTGAAATGATAGGGACAGTTGTGTACATGTCAGAGAGATGTGAATTCCAACATTTTGATCCTAGCAATCTTCTCATGTACTAAGTATGCATACCTGGAACATGTGTGTCATAATTGCTCAGAAGTGGGTAGCATCACATGAGAATGTCTGCCTGTCTTAAAGAGCTACTCTAGTTCCCAATTCTTTTAGAGTGTATGAAGGAAGATATACAGAATAAATCTGATGCCATGTTTCTGTAAGGAGATTTTATACAATGGGTAACACAGTTATAGATATAAATAAAATGTCCTCAAATACAAAAGATACATGCGAGGTAAAATGTCAGTAATTAATGTGTGGCATGTTTTTGTTGTTTCAGCCTTGACAGCAGCGGCTAATCGAGCATTCGGCACCTGTTCTAATGCCTTCATCAGGCTGGAGTCCTACGAGCCTCAGCCTCAGGAACAGAAGCAGCAGTTTGAAGAACTGGCCTTGGAAATCTTCACCAAGTAAGAACCAAGCTTTGTGTGGCTAGCAGTAAGAACCAGGCTTAATGTGCTTAGCAGCAAGAACCAGGCTTAGTGTGGCTAGCAGAAGTGGTATAAAGTTTTGCAAGTCTAGCACCATTGGTTATTGGCCCCTAGCCTTTCGTAGAACATGACATTTAGAGAGTAGAATTGAGTTATTTAATCTTTCGATCTTTTACTCCAAACTGCTGTAAAATTTTCCAGACTGCTTGTCAGGTGCATATGTACGACATTTGTTTATGGTTGTCAGATCTTACTGATGACACAAAGCTCAGATGATAAGCTTGATAACTCTTGGCTTTATCAGTTAATTTGCTTTCAAATGACGTGGTTATCTTGTTTTACAAGGTTCATACTATTTATCCAGAAGAGCTTGCTGTCAATTTCTCTCTTCACTCTCGTGAATTTCAGACATAGCCCCAAGGACGGGAGAACCAATATGATGGAATGTAGCGGATGTGGATGTGATTTGCCCGATTGGTAAGCTTTTTGTGAGGGTTTAGAAGGGTTTCATCTTGGTCGCACTGGGATTTGAACTCACATCTCAACATCTTTCACTGGGCATATTTTAACAAAACTTAAACACTTTGTTAGCTTTTCTAAAAAATTTCCGAAACTGACTTTGGCATGGACACTAACGAGAGGATACTTTGGTGTACTTTTAGGCACGTAAAGTTTTTCCACTTCAGGTGTATTAGAGTTAAGTGTTGATTTGGGCCCCTCTTCAGGATATGAATTTCGCTGGGTGCCAAAATTTGTGTCTTTCCTGTCTTAAATATTAAATTTTTTCACCTATAATTAAGCTTTTCATGTACTCTATTTCTCTAATTTCAGGTCAACCGTCTGCCCCAGCTGCGATACAAAGTTTCCCACTTGCATCGTGACAGGAAAACCTTTGCTAGATTACCAGTTCTGGATGTGCGGGACATGTAAACATCGCGCATATGAGGGAGAAATTGGCCAACGACAGACCTGCCCACTATGCCACTCAGCTGTGTAACCAAGGCAGTTGTGAACTTCTGGCTGTTTTTGTTGCACCTGTTCTGTGTTGTTTTGATAACAGTCATGTTGATCTCCGTCCTTGATATGTGATAACAGTCACATTGATATCACACATTTTGTACAATGTCATTTTTATGAAAGCCAAAGTTTCCATGTGGAACAGACTACCTGTCTTGCACTATTGTTACATTTAGTAATTTTGATTGTTGTGGTGTGCAGTTGATATTCCAAGCCGCTGCAAAACAGGATGTTAGAAACTTTTTATGGTAAATAATCCCTTAAAGATGAGTATGTGGTGAATTTTTTCCTGTTGTTTCTGTGACATATCTCACATCTCTTTTATGAGGTAATGTTATGTATGAAAGTGCATGTTTTTGGTACAAATAGGACAGATAGATCTTGACAAGGAAATGCGGAATCAATGAAAAAAAAAAAGACAAATCCCAAGATGTATTTATTTCAGTAAAAAAGTTTTGAAATACTGTTTGCTAGCAGTGATGAGGACACAATGTGTAAATTCCTATACCATATATATTTGCAGATTCTGTTTGATTTGGACACCACCTTAAACTACATGTACATGGACATATAAATGTACCTGGGCATTTGGGACCAAAGTGACCCCTAAATTCCTCACTGTTTATCAAATTATTATTATTACATTAGGTCTAGTTTTTCATTGGAAGTGTTTGATATTTGTGTTTGTGTACGACATAATTTTATATTGCTGAAGATCAATGGGGGAACTCATAAAACGCCATCCCACGTGTATCAAGACGGTCCAAAGCTGTGAACTCATGTGTTCTTTCCTTTATTATGTCACAATTATCGGTGTAAGTGTGCTTATAAAACACATATGAACTGCAAAGTCACTGAAGAAAATAATGCATTCTACTGTCATTTGGACCTTCTGTGTAGCTCATCCTTGAGTGTCCCATTTTCGGAGATAGACATCCATGGCCTGTGATGCTAATGCAGCACAGTGACCCAGGAGCCTCTGAAAAATGCTGGCTTCCTCTCTGGCCGTACACGGGAAGATCTGGCAGCGATCTGCAGATGTTGATGGGTTTCCTGCCACCATAATACTGTCTGCAGTCATATATATGAGGAATATTCTTCATTACAGTGTAAAACACCAATCAAATAAATAAATTCCTGGGGCGGTTACACTTGGGATTTTACCCAAAGGAACATCTGTGAATTGTGAAAAAATGAAGAATATACGTTAAAATGTTGGTTTGATCCACAGATATAATCTCTAGGTGTGTACATGGAAACAGTTCTGTGTAAACCCATTACAGTCCACAGTTCTCTAGCCAGTGTTTTTTGTGAGAACAACCAAAAAGAAGTTGACTTTCCATTAGTTTTAATTTTAGGCTCACAAGGTGTATTTTAAAAAAGTAGAGTTTGACAGTAATTTTTCCAGGTCTTGAAAATCCTGGAAAATATGAATTTTAAGCCTGGAAACATCCTAGAAATTTAAAATCTTGAGATTTATGTAATGGGCTGGATGCACTTCGGTGTAATGGGGTAGTGCATTGGTGGTTTTTCAACCTCTGCTATAGTTGTTGGTGCATCAGTTTGTATATCTGGGAATGCATCATGTACACCTCATTTGAGCATTTTAATTGAGTTGTGCAGAATGAGGATCTATGATTGGTTGTGAAAAACAAGATATTTAACTGTAAGAATCTCTATCTGTCACCATAGTAAATCAGAAACTTGCTATCTGTGTTGTGGATATTATTTGGCAGCATCTTGGCTGTGAAGATCAATTTTGTTGCTTCACATTAGCCTCCCTCCCCTCACACAGCGAAGAAAATTGTCAGAGCTCACCTGGTCATGTGGACCTTCAAAAAAAGCCTAAAAGATATTTGGTATTTACATGTGTTTTGAAATTCTACTGAATGTGCCATGCATTTCTGCAGGGTCTTTCTTTTACTTTGGTCAGATGTATAAGCATTTGGAAAATAACTGCGCCATTTCAGTACAAGCTGAGGTGAATTTCATCCATGTTAGTTAAGTAACGTATCTGTGTTAAAAGTGTATTATCATTATACATATATAATGATATGCAAAAATATAACTATTCTTCTATGTGAAAGGAAAAAGAGTGATGATGAGTGATGTTTTAGCATGTATCTGGATTATTTATTATTGAAATTAGCTTGAAACGCATTGTTTCATAAAAGAAAAAGAAATTAAAATTTCAGTATACAGGTGAAAAGATTACCTGTGTTGTTTTGTGATGTTAACATTCGTTTTTAATGTATGGAAACCTAGGTGTGCAAGTTATTTTTTTTTCTTAATTGTTAGAGTGTGTGTCTTGAAGTCTGAAGAGGTGGGATAAAACCCTAAGCATACATACATAAACCTAGCTGCAGTCATATAAGTGAAAAATTCTCACAGGTGTATGTTTGGCGTGTGTACAGATGTTGCATCTTGCTAGTCCAAGCAATCAAAGTGCTGCTGCCTGAAGTGTCCTATCAAAGACACCAGACATGACACCTCACCCTGTCACACTGTACTGACGCCATTTCCCTTGTCTAACCTCTTGGTGCTGAGCGCCAAGCGAGGCAGCAGCAGGTACCATTTTACAGGTACAAGTCTTTGATATGATCTGACCAGGTATTGCTCTCCGAGGTCTCATGACTTCGAGGCGGACCCTTTAACCATTTGGACACCGTGGTGGCATGTTTCTTTTACCCATAAACCTGACTGCCATTGTAGAAGTGAAAACTTCACGAGTATGATTTTCAACATGAATGAAATAAATAATGAGGGGTATCCAATGGCCACTTATGTGATAACCAATGGCCTATTATGTAATAACTAATGGCCAATTATGTGGTATCCAATGGCCACTTATGTGGTAACCAATGGCCCATTATGTGATAACCAATGGTGAATTACATGGTAACCAATGGCCAGTTATGTGGTACAGTTACCAATGATCAATTAAAAATCCTTTCTTGGTTGAGAGGGTTAGCATGCCAGCACAGTGCAATGTCCCTGAAGCGTCTCGTGTGAGTTATGTCCTCTCCGACCGTACATAGGAAGGCCTGCCAGCAACGTGTGGATGGCTGTGGGTTTTCCATAATGCTGGCTGCTGTTGTATAAGTGAAATAAACTTGAGTACGAAGTAAAACAAGAATCAAATAAATCAATGAATAAAATCTTTCCAACTGTTTTTATTTTGCAGTTATTTACACCTTAGTTATTCTACTGACCTGAACAAGACTTAGGATAAAGGAAGAGTATAAGAAATATAATTTCTCATTCTCATTTTCGGTATGTGATTCATAACTTTCTTTTTTTTTTTTTAACAAATTTATCATTTATTTTTAGCAAATTTTTCATGTGAAGAATGTTGATGTAGTACACCTGCAAACAAAACTAAGTAGCACCCAGACTATAATGTTTCATTCTATAAACAGCGTATTTGACCCATATTGTCATGGATAAGGTTTCAGGATAAGCACAAGATAAAGAAGGTTGATAAATTTACATGCAACACGAGAATCACGGTAATTGACACCTCCACTTGGGACCCTTATAAAAGTCCACGTCGTGCAAACATGCTATTTCAGCGTTTTCCACCAATCAAGGGCGTTGTTACAAGTGTCATCGTCTGTCTCTTCCAACTTCCGGTCTCGTCCGTCCAGGACGAAACTTCGAACATCAACTCTTAAATCAGGAAACTTCGGGAGATTTTTTCCTCCCTGGAATAAATTTGAAGGTAGGACAGGTAAAAGTTGTTTATGATTATTAAAATGCAATCTTTGTCAAAGTTGTGACTATCGCACTTCACACCGAAATCGCTGTCAAAGTGAGCGACCCGGCATTTGTTGGGCCGTTTCATGTGGCTAGTGGCGTGGTGATGTGGCAGTGCAACAACAACCGTGTACAAACTTCTGTTCATCTCAAAGTAATGACTTAATGAATAATTAATGGCTCGTTTTTTTGTGCAAAATTTGATTTTTTACAACGCCGAGAGAACAGCTTGGCTTATGGTTAAAGGTGTGCATAACTACACCCCATTTGAAACACAAAATACGCTGCTCGTGATGCTGTGTGAGAGAGTGAGTGAGACAACTGTATTAGACGGATACAACTGTGGAGACTGAGGAATAGATTTTGCAGTGGTGTGTTTATGCTGGTAAAAGTCTTTGCTAAAAACAATGTTACAATTGTGAATTACGTCCAGATTGTGTTGCATCTGTCTTGTGAAAAGTTACAGGAGCATTACAATGGTATCTGTCAGGTAGAGACCCTGTGTCATTCTCCCATTCTTTTGACCACCATCGTGATGAAACCACATGGAATCGTTCACTCAAAAACATTATCACTGACTCTTAACTCACCTGCAGCAGGCCAAGAGGATAAGGTGTGGAGAAATGACCAACCAAAATTATAGCATGTTAAACAACAGAACAATCTGAATAGGTTAGACAAATTGTGAACATCTCGTGTACTTATGTAGCTGTGGAGCGGAGTTTTGTATTCTTCCATGTTGTTTTGTACAACACAGCACATTTGTTAGCCTTTCAAAATACCCACGACCATAGCAGGAATTGATTTCTTCAATTGGTCACTGTTTCCCAAGCAGGTTAATCACAGCAACTTTCAGTATTATACACATCACAACACACCGAAAGTGAAATCATTATGGGAAGTGACATCTGTCCTCTGATGTCTTCACCTCACAGTACAATTTATGTAAATGCTGTGTGTATGTTTTGACTGAGCTCCTCAATACTGAAGATAAATATGATGTTCAGACTTTGACATGATGAAACATTTTCATGAAAAATGTATTCTGTGAGCATGACATGACTCGGTATCCCCAGGAAGTATTTTGATTAAGGGGACAAAACCACCATGAAGTGCTGCCTACATGTACATCTGCTAGATGAGATTGTCATCATGCTTTCATAGTTTCACTTTATTGTGAATTTTACATTGATTTTGGTGTTTCAAACAGTCATGATTTTAAAATATGCCAAGAAAACATGCGAAAGAAGAAGAAAAAACAAAGAAAAAGAAAGTAGAAAGAAAACATACAGTAGTTCTTCAACCTTTTCACAGGTATTTATTCAAGCATATTCTGAAGGTATTTTTCTTTCTTTTTTGTGAAACCCTGATACTGGTCAGTCCAACCAATGTAGTTTTGTCTCCAAGTTCAAATTAGAAGTGTGCAAAAGTTGCACATTCATATGTGAAAGTGTTTAGGAATTAGGATAAAAATATATAATGAAATTATAATGAAACTAAATTTGCATGGATATTTTTGTTACAGAGGACTTTGAACTGATCAAGAAAGATGAAGACGGCGCCGCACAAAGGCCCTGGCTCATGGCTGTTCAAGATGTCACCAGACAAGCAGGACACGCTGCTTAAGTTGGCCATTCTTACCATGGCTGCTATTCTCTGTGAGTAAACTATAAACTCAACCATTAACCAAGTCTAAGTAAGCTTTGTCTGTTGTAAGGCTCGTCTAGCCCTGCTGACAAATCTGCAGATGACCAAACTTTGATCGACATACAGTGATTAGAATTAAGTAACATCAATCAAGAAATATCTGCTCAACTTCTCCTTCCCAAAGTCATCTCTCCAAAATAGTGAATGATCCAGAAATCTGTGTTTTCTCGCAGCATTTGCGACTCGTCTCTTCTCGGTGTTGAGATTTGAGAGTGTGATCCACGAGTTTGATCCGTACTTCAACTACAGGACAACACGATTCCTCACTGAAGAGGGCTTCTATAACTTCCACAACTGGTTTGATGACAGGGCATGGTACCCCCTGGGCCGTATCATTGGAGGCACCATCTATCCAGGTGAGAAGATTTGGTAACACAACAGTGGTATACGCAGTTTCATGGGGTAAATATATATAAATACATAAAAATTTCTGGAACAGAATTTGGAAGAGAGATACCTGAAAAAACAACTGGACAACAAAAATTTTTTTTTTTTTGTAATGGACCAGCACAATAAAAAATATGCACATTAACTAATTTGACCTGCTCCATATATTTCAATTGCAGGCTTGATGGTGACTTCGGCCACTATTTATCACTTTTTGAGGTTTCTGAACATCACAATAGAGATCCGTAACGTATGTGTGTTCCTCGCCCCACTCTTCTCCAGCCTCACTACGCTTGTTACATACCAGTTCACCAAGGAACTTAAGGTAATTCCCAAAGTGACATAGGTTCTCTCATTACAGTGACACAGGCTTTACAAAGGGAATTTGCGTTCAGTGTTACAGTTAGTGGGGCCTTGTTGATGATGGATAATCTGATGCTTCTGTGGTAGTTAGCACAGTAGTCTTTCACCACCCTGATTTGTATATATATGCATCACACGTGGGGAAAAATGACCCGAGAGTCTCTCACCAGTGTGGTCGCTGTGAGTTCAGATCCAGCTCATCCTGTCTTCTTCTTCTGCTGTATGTGGGGAGATCTACCACCAACCTGCAGATGGTCGTAGGTTCCCCCGGGGCACTGCCCAGTATTCTTCCACCATAAATGTTTTCCCAGGGCACTCCGATTTCCTCTACCTGTAATATTGATTAATTATGCTATAGTTTGTTTAGCCTTTCAACAAAGCCATTCCACAATAAGATCTGTAAACACAAGTAAACAAGTGTGATAGTTGAGTGTGTGTGTTTTCAGGATGCTGGTGCGGGCCTGGTGGCTGCTGCCATGATTTCCATCGTCCCTGGTTACATCTCGCGTTCCGTGGCTGGGTCGTATGATAATGAGGGTATCGCTATATTCTGTATGCTGCTGACCTACATGTTGTGGATCAAGTCCGTGAAGTCCGGCTCCATCTTCTGGGCATCGCTCTGCTCTCTGGCGTACTTCTACATGGTAACAGGATTTAGTCTCATACACTGGTCCCGCTTTACTACATGTCTCAACAGTCAAGAAAATTGCGCATTTGGGAAGGTCTGCCAGCAACCTGCAGATAGTAGTGGGTTTCCCCCGGGTTCTGCATGGTTTCCTCCCACTATAATGCTGGCCGCCGTCGTATAAGTGAAATATTCTTGAGTATGACATAAAACACCAATCAAATAAACAAATAAATCAAGAAAATTGGGTATCAAATAGGTCATTTTCAAAGTTAAAAACTTTATAAAAAACCCCTGTTATGATATTCTGTTACTTAAACTTTATCCCCAGTAAGGATATTTTGGTCCACATTCTCAAAATGTTGTAAATCAAGTTTCTCATGACATTTTTTTGCACACCTCATCATCATAAATTTGACCCAAAACACAATCGTGGCGGCTATATATAAGCATCACATGTGAAGCGGTTTTGGGAAAGTATTTCCTTACAGATATGGCTAACTTTTCCACACCAGTAAAGACAAATTTAATTGTAGTTTGTGAGGTGGGACAAGTTCAATTACTTTACTTTTAGATTTTATAGCTACATATCATGGGAGACTTAATAAAAAAATCACCAATCAATGACTGTTGGCGATTGGTTGAAAATAGCGAGGCTCACGATGAGGTAGATTCATATCTTGATCTATCACAATCACAACCTCGCAACACTAATCTCCATAGCTGGCTCTGAGAATGATTTCATCTCTTTTAGATGTTTTATTCTTGTCAACTTTGGTACATTGTACATTATATCTGGATATTTTGTTATTAAAATATTTTATGACTTCAGCAGAAGCCACATCAGCATTCCAGATAAACAGCAAGGGGCCTGTTTTACACGACGGAATCTGAAGCAGAATGAATCAAATGGAAGCGAACAGCTGATAAAAATGAGCATGGATTTGATTGGATGTAATTCAGAGTCTACCTCCATCAGCCAGGTCACCCTCTTCATTCTTACCTCTCCACAATTTGGCTGAAATATGCCGAAGAGGAGTTCAGCCATAATCATTCATTTATTGCTTATGTGGAATGCTGATGTGGTTTGTTAACGATAGTAGATATGGATTAATGAAAATAAATGATATGGCCTGTGCTTGCCTGAGGTTGTCTCCCTTTACAGTGTCCTCTTCTGTCTGTAGGTGTCGTCCTGGGGAGGTTATGTGTTCCTGATCAACTTGATCCCTCTTCATGTCCTGGCGCTCATGTTCACTGGCCGATTCTCACACAGGGTTTACGTCGCCTACTCAACGGTAGGATCAACTCCTCATATTTAGTTGAATTAAGTTGAAGTTTTCATTTAAAGAGAACCTATTCAGCGAATCATTGGGGGAGAGACTTGGTGAAGGAACGGAATAAAAACATAACTGAAATCCAGATATTTTGTCCAGTCTTAATATTTTTATATTTTCGTGTTGTTCAAAGCTTTCCCATCATGTGAATGTGTGTTCAGTGGAAAACTTGCAGAAAAAGTCCATATTTACCGCAAATTTGACGATTTTTTAAAAAAAATTTTATTTGTATATTTTCCTTTGAGATTGGAAAAAGATTTATTCTGCCCGCAAAACAACAACAACTTAAATTAGCGTGGCCTTGCTTCTGGGTGATATTGTCAAGGTACATGTATGGGGATGAGACATTTTGTTACATGTTATATTGCTCTTTCTTGGGATTTACTTCTCATGTATTTTTCCCTTGTCACTCTCTTTGTGTTTTCAGGTGTACTGCCTGGGTACCATCCTTTCCATGCAGATCTCGTTTGTGGGATTCCAGCCTGTGCAGTCCAGTGAACATATGGCGGTAAGTCCTTACTACCATTAAGGCAAATGACAGTAAATTTTGTCCCAAAAGGTGCACAGTGAAATAATATACGCCGTAAAATACTACCTCTAGTGCTGAAAACTGTCGTCCTAGCTTTCAAACTAATCTTTTAAAATAAGCCTTACTAAGATTAATAAGACACAGAATCCAGCAAAATGTGCCACTTTGTCGTGATCAAAATTTGAGATTTTTCACTGCATACACAGTTACCATTTTCACCAGACCTGCTCTCTCTACGGCTGTTTCTAATTATCAGCTGCAAGGAAAAAACAAATGAACTTCACATCCATCGTTTGAGTGTTTGGTGGTTTCATTCATTTTAACCAAGGCCGAAGCAAACAATTTATGAAAGACTGTCCCCTTAAATCATTATTAAATGGTTGAAGAATAACAGAAATATTTAGATATTGACTATGGGGTATAAAATCTCAACTCATTGAATCAGAAATATCTGAAACATCTGTTGAATCAGTCGTTCACTTGAAGTTATTGTATAAAGACCTATTCACATGTTTTGTTTTGTTATGGTGTGAGTAGAATCTTAGTTGAAAGAAAAATAAAGGCACTTTGCTAACAAGTTTCAGTGAGTTATTAAAACTGTTGCTCAACCTTCACCAACCAATAGCTTTGAAATCACCTTCATGGGACTTGAATTAACCTTCCACTTTCAAATCCTAGCAAATTTATGTTCACCTTCAAGCTGTAAATCCTTGGGGAGATTTTCTAGTGTTTTTATTTGACAAATCAATACAACAAAGTCCTGACAGGATATCTCTTGCTAAAAATCTTTCAGTTTTGGACTAGCTGTGTGTCAAATATGTGATTTCTTTCTTTTTCCTGTCACTATTGTTTAATTCTTGTGGAATGTGTTTGTGTTTTCCCAGGCATTGGGAGTGTTTGGTTTATGTCAGATTCATGCCTTTGTGGACTACGTGCGATCCAAGATGACCTACGAACAGTTCAATGTTCTTTTCCGCACACTTGTGTTCGCTGTTGGGGCTGTTTGCACGGCAACAGCTGCCGTTTTTACTGCAACTGGAAGTATCCTTTTGTGATGCGGAAGAAATTCAGCCAGTCTTCTCATTGTTAATACCATTGTCCTGCACTACATGTAACTGGTAAAAAAAAACATATAGGAATATTTTGAAATGTTAAAAAATGCATCTGAGATGTGCGTTGTTTTACTTTGAATTGAGGGTAATCTTCAATTCACTCTCCTGTAACTTAAGTCACATCAAATTCCTTGGATACAAGTTTCAGTTGACCTTCACATAATCTTGAATAAACCTTCACATAACCATGTATTGACCTTCACCCATCCTTGAATTGACCTTTACCCATACTTGAATTTACCTTCAAATACTCTTGAATTGACCTTCAAACACCTTTGAATTGACCTTAACCTTGTGACGAAATTTCTCCATGGACCGGCCGTTTTTACTCTCTCCTCGATCCGTCTTACGCCAAGAACAACATTCCCATCATCGCATCTGTGTCAGAACATCAGCCCACTACATGGAGTTCATTCTACTTTGATCTTCAGATGCTTGTTTTTATGTTTCCAGGTAAGATGTCCCCATGTGTCTTTCGTACTTGCTTATTATTATTCAATTTTAACAGTGCTGCTAAAGAGTACTGCTGCTTGTATCTATCTATCATATATATATATATATATATATATATATTTCTAAATGATTTTTTTTATTCTTTGCTTGTACTAAGAAGTTGAGAAATTAGAAGATCTCATGTGACATCTGCTTGACCCTAAATTATACCTGATCTGTTTTTGTGTTTTTACAGCTGGCCTTTACTTCTGTTTCAACCGCCTGACAGATGCTAACATATTTATCATAATGTATGGAGTAACCAGTATCTATTTTGCCGTAAGTAAGCTGGTTGTGATGTGTAAAATTAATGATGATATCAGCTTGCCATCAGCTTGATGTGTGTCAGAAACATAGACATTCTACATTGATTGATTCCTTTTGCTATCAGAGGTCATGCTCAATCAGTCTGGCTTGTTTCTTATATCTCTTGAACATGTTTAGCCATATCTCCAAACACTTACGCTTATGTTCGTCATGCACCTGTGCGGGGTGCCGTTAGCTCTTTGTTCTGACCTGTCTGCCATCATACATATTGACAAGTACAAGCTGTGCTGAAGGTAATTGCTTCTCAATAAATTATCAGTGATTGGTTGAGAGTTTGTGCATTGCATCTGCTGATTGGCTGATTTGATCATACGACAGGGAGTGATGGTGCGTCTGATGTTGGTGCTTGCCCCGGTCATGTGCATCCTGTCTGGAATTGGGGTGTCTGCTACACTCAACTCCTACATGAAAAATTTGGACTCGTCCAAGAGAGACAAAAAGTCGAAGAAGGTTGATGGCACTTACCCAATCAAAAACGAGGTGAGTACATGGAATCTGTGATGCAGGTTTGTATCCTTTAAACTGATTTCAGCTTCATTTGCATGTTTGGTAGGAATTCTAGTTCTTTGGTACAGTTTAATTGTACGCAGGTAACATTTAATGATGCAAATCAGGTTTAGTTTGTTACTCTCATTGAGTAATACTGGAGCAAGTAGAGGTTAAGGCAATTGGAAAGTCATTTGTTTTGTTTTGGCTGCATTTCAAGTTTATTGACAGAGAGACAGAGGACAGACAAAGTGCCTTGTTGAGCGGCATGTTACAGCTGACATATTATTTGTGAACATCAAAGGAAAGCTTTGAAATGCTTGAGTAACCAGATAATAATATAAACCAAAGTATCAAAAGAGACACCTGTCTGACAAGCTAGTATTGTGATTCTGTTACCTCTGACACAAGCCTCTGCAGCGAGTACAAACTCTGTGCTGGACTTTTCTCTCAGTCCAGTTCATTATTTCTGCTTGCTACACAAACCTGCCGTCGGCTTTCCGCTCTTACTAGTAGCGTAGGAGGGGGTCATGATTGGCAGAACAAAATGAGTTGTTCACAAATTTCAGCTTTTAAAGGAGAATAAAATTTAATTATCAGTCAGATACCATTGAAAAGAGTATGCTTTTCCTCGCAGGTGCATACCATAAAAAAATTTTAATATGTACCTCAAGTTGACAAACTATAAATAAAGTCAGCGCCAGAATCCGCTGTGGGCGACTCCATTTTGCCTAAGAACTAGTCCTGAATTCTTCTGTGTAAGGAGGAGAATTGCCGTCGGAAACCGCCGAAGAGGAGTTCGTACATTTCCAGCAGAACTCTTCTTCCCAGAAGGTAGTAAACAGTACATTTCATTTTCCGCTTGACGATCAGGAATCCGGAATGTTGGATGTAGGTTCCAAGTTTACAAGAACAAGCCGGCAGTTTTAATGACTCTCATTGGCTGAGAGGCAACACACCCCCCAGCATAACTTACAGGGTGTGAAAGATGGAGGACGCGAAGAACTTGGCGATTTATACCATCTTTGCCATTTTCAGGCTTTACGTGGGGCAAGGAAAAATCGCAAAATTATGCAGCAGGCACCACAAGATAGAAAAAGCGTGCTCTTTTCAGCCTATAGTGTCATGTTTTTAGGTTTTCTTCTACTTTAAACCTGAGAAAACAAGACTTGTGCGTGGTTATCTGAAAAGAAAAAATTTACAGCTATAGTTTTGATTCTGTGAATGCTTTCTGTGTCATTGACAGTTTAATTGATTAAACTGTTGCACCAAACATTTAAGAGTTATGGAAGAGTTATATATATATAACTGTAAACCTTTTGGGTGGAGATTTCTAGGGCTTGGGGGCAACAAATGATAGTTATATACCTTGATCACAAGAACCTTTACACTTCTTTCTTTTTGAAAGGTTGACGCAAGCAAGTACACACTCTGTGTTGGACTTCATTCCATTGTCCATTTCACTTTATCTACTTGCTAGAAGAACCTGCCTTCCTCTTTCTGCTCCCACTGGTCAGTGTGAGAGGAGATCATGATTGGCAGAACAAAATCCCCGAGTACATGCCCCTAGTTCACTTCTAGCAGACCTTTAGCGTGCCACTGGCTCACCACTAGCATACTTGTTGAAGGCTTCTACCATTCTTGTGCCATTCACTGAGCCATTCACCGAGCCTTCGTCTGCTGGGAATATAAAGTAAACACTGTGATCTGTGGATATGGTGCCTAATGCCACTGGCTCACTACCAGCACACTTGTAGCAGGCTTTTACCATTCCACTATCTTCAGCTAATCAATCAGTCCAGTGTGGATTTGAAAAAGAATCTGTTGTCTACCCTCTGCTTGACTCAATAAAGAAGTCCCTGGATCAGATGGGTTTCCATTGGCAATGCTACGAATAGTTAGCTTATACATTGATGTGTAAGTATACTTTGATTTTATCTTTCATTTTGATTGGTTGTTTCAGATAGCTACAGGTGTGGTTGTCATGGTGACCTGTTTCTTGATCACGTACACCTTCCACTGCACCTGGGTGACTTCAGAGGCGTACTCTAGTCCTTCGATCGTCCTCTCTGCACGATCTGGTGATGGAGGCCGAATCATCTTTGATGACTTCAGAGAGGCGTACTATTGGCTTAGACACAACACCCCCGAGGTGAGAAAGTCAGCATTAAACTTAACTCAGCGAACACTGAAAGTGTGTGAATGAAAATGCAACAATTGTGTGAAATTTTATTTAACAGACCGATTAGACCTATGTTCCTATTAATCCGAGATTGCTCTGACATTAGGTTTGACCAGCCACATTTACCCAAAACCAATGCCAGAGCACGCTCTATTCAAAAACCTCATGCAGTTATCTGCCGTTGTCAAATATGTCAAGTCTGTCAGCACAGCCGTTTGCTTTGAGCATCACCAAGGAATCTTGAGCCAACACAGCCTAGGAAATAACCGATTGACAAACTTATGATAAATCAAGAGATGAAAAGATGAGTAACTTAATTGTCCTCAAATATAAGTCTGTGTAGACACATTTAATATTTAATTTATTTCCCAAACACAGTGACAGACTGCTACTGCAACTGCATCAGATTTTTAGATGGAGCATGTTCTGACGTTGGTTTGAGGCCATCGTACACGGCACAAAATATTTGCCAAACCTAATGTCAGAACAATGTCAGACTCATCAGTACGCAATCATTGGTACACAAATGAGGATTAGAGCAAAAATTTGATTGGATGAACAGCAGACAAAAGCTGAAAGTAACTGAGCTCCCAAAAAAATTTGTATTAGTTTAGCTCATGCTTGCTTCCTCTCCAGTCTTACATGAAAAGGTCTTCCAGCAGCCTGTGGAGGGTCGTGGGTTTCCCCCAGGCTCTGCCTGGTGTCCTCTCCTCATAATGCTGGGCGTCGTCATATAAGTGGGAGATGTTTGAGTACAGCATAAGACACCAATCAAATAAGTAAATAAACCCAAGAAAATCTTCAGGGCTGATAATCACTAAATGTGTGACTCAAAGTGTTTGTGCTCAGTCCGGCAATTCCAAAATGATTAGTTTGCCAGGATGTAGTGAATTTTCTACGCAATTGGCGAGTTTGTCTCACAACTGTGAAATAAAGCTAAACTTTCGAAAAGCTAAGAGAGGCCTTTCTTGCATTAATTTTTTTGAAAACCATAGCACGTGTGAAAATTGGAAAAGCAAACCGGAATATATTTTGAATTTGGAAAAAACAAGTGAGAGATATTTACTGGATAATTTTTCTTTTCCTCAGGATGCGAAAGTGATGTCGTGGTGGGATTATGGGTATCAGATAACGGCCATGGCAAATCGGACGATTTTAGTGGACAATAACACATGGAATAATACACACATATCAAGAGTTGGCCAGGTAAGATAGAGGTGACCTACTGGCAGATAAGATAGAGTTGACGTACTGGCAAGTAAGATAGAGGTGAAGTACTGGCAGGTAAGATAGAGGTGACGTACTGGCAGGTAAGATAGAGGTGAAGTATTGGCAGGTAAGATAGAGGTGATGTACTGGCAGGTAAGATAGAAGTGACGTACTGACAGGTAAGATAGAGGTGAAGTACTGGCAGGTAAGATAGAGGTGATGTACTGGCAGGTAAGATAGAAGTGACGTACTGACAGGTAAGATAGAGGTGAAGTACTGGCAGGTAAGATAGAGGTGACATACTGGTAGGTTAGATAGAGGTGATGTACTGGCAGGTAAGATAGAGGTGAAGTACTGGCAGGTAAGATAGAGGTGAAGTATTGGCAGGTAAGATAGGGGTGATGTACAGGTAGGTAAGATAGAGGTGACATACTGGTAGGTTAGACAGAGGTGAAGTATTGGCAGGTAAGATAGAAGTGATATACTGGTAGGTAAGATAGAGGTGAAGTACTGGCAGGTAAGATAGAGGTGACATACTGGTAGGTAAGATAGAGGTGACATACTGGTAGGTAAGATAGGGGTGATGTACTGACAGGTAAGATAGAGGTGAAGTACCGGCAGGTAAGATAGAGGTGAAGTACTGGCAGGTAAGATAGAGGTGACGTACTGACAGGTAAGATAGAGGTGAAGTATTGGCAGGTAAGATAGAGGTGATATACTGGCAGGTAAGATAGAGGTGATGTACTGGTAGGTAAGATAGAGGTGAAGTACTGGTAGGTAAGATAGAGGTGACATACTGGTAGGTAAGATAGAGGTGATGTACTGGTAGGTAAGATAGAGGTGAAGTACTGGTAGGTAAGATAGAGGTGATGTACTGGCAGGTAAGATAGAGGTGAAGTACTGGCAGGTAAGATAGAGGTGACGTACTGACAGGTAAGATAGAGGTGAAGTACTGGTAGGTAAGATAGAGGTGACGTACTGTGGCAGGTAAGATAGAGGTGAAGTACTGGCAGGTAAGATAGAGGTGACGTACTGACAGGTAAGATAGAGGTGAAGTACTGGTAGGTAAGATAGAGGTGATGTACTGACAGGTAAGATAGAGGTGACATACTGGTAGGTAAGATAGAGGTGACATACTGGTAGGTTAGATAGAGGTGAAGTACTGGTAGGTAAGATAGAGGTGACATATTGGCAGGTAAGATAGAGGTGACATACTGGCAGGTAAGATAGAGGTGAAGTACAGGTAGGTTGGTGGTTGCGAGTGGGAAAACGGTTTTGTGTAACAGTACTGTTGTCAGTAGGATTACATTTTCTTAGCAGTGCACAAATTCTAAACATTGGTTGATCAGATGCTGATTCAAAAATATTGAACATTTTCATTCAGTTCTTTTAAAGTCGTTAAGTATGCTCATTTTATGTTGAGTAGGAAGTCTGTCAGAAGTATTAAAACGCTGATTTCGCAGTACTATTATCTCGCCTAAAGCATTTTGATTGATTCTGATTAATTCTGATTGATTCATCCAGCTTTATGTAGCCAGGCTTTTTTGACATTTGATTCATTTTATATCAGAAGAACTGAGATGTGGGCATTTCAAGGTCCTCGTGTGCTTTTGAAAGTGTGTGTTTACTTGCTAACCTTGAAAATCCAGTATTTTACTCAGTTATTCCCCTTTGAAGGAATCTTGCCAAGGAACAGAGGTTTTGGTCAGCTAAACTTCATGGTGTATATTCATGTTGTTGTTGTTTGTAGGCCATGGCGTCACCAGAAGAAAAAGCTTACGAGATAATGCGCGAGTTGGATGTGAATTACGTGCTGGTCATATTTGGTGGTTTAACAGGCTATTCGTCGGATGGTAAGTTACCCATGAAGGACAGCTGGACTGAGCAAAACACAAATAATGGCAGCTTCTAGTCACATTGGCTTATGTGGTATGAACGTACGTTGTAATCTACAGGCATTCTGATGTTCCAGTCCAGACAGCTAGTCTGGAATTTTATTTGACGCAACGGAAAAAAGTTTTAGTCAAATATTTACTTGACATTGGGTAAACTTTGAAGTCTACAGTAAATATATTTTAATGTTGAAATGTTTTCACAAAAAAATTTCCCACTGGAAAGTGTGCATTTTTTACTCTTAAATTTCAGTTTGCTTTATTAGTCAGTTGGGTAAAACGTATGAATTAAGGACAAGATAGGCCTGTTGACAAAGCTGCAATGCAAGCCCACAAAGAACCGGACACCTGTTCGTGTTCGTGATTAATCTTGCTATAGAGATCTCAACATCTGATCTTTCAGATTAGCAAGGGTTGCTAGTTTGATCTAATATGTTGATACAAGTGTTTCACAGAATCCTGTTTGATCACAGCACTTTGCTAAACTCTTCTAGTGGCGTGTTGCGAGGTAACTTTAGTCTTGTGGCCATTAAATGGTAATTTCAGCAGGCCTCCGTAGCCGAGGTGGTTAGCACGTCATCGCGGCATTGCTAACCGAAGCCTCTCACCAGTGCGGTCACACTGGGTTAAATGTCCAGCTCATGATGCTTTCCTCTCCTGCTGTACCTGGGAAGGTCTCCCAGCAACCTGCAGGTGGTGGTGGGTTTACTCCTACCATAATGCTGGCCACCGTTGCACAAGTGAAATATTGTTTAGGACAGCATAAAACACGAATGAAGTAAATAAATAAATAAATACTCTTTTCAGCATGGTTTGAGGGTTGGAATTCTCAGTTCCAAACGTCTTTGAGTAGGGATTGAAATTGATCAAATGACTAAGGTTGAATGCCGTGTTGCAGACATCAACAAGTTCCTGTGGATGGTGCGGATAGGTGGCAGCACAGACCGCGGGCGACATATAAAGGAGCAGGATTACTACACGCCCCAGGGGGAATTTCGGGTAGACAAGGAGGGTTCCCCGGTACTTCTCAACTGTCTGATGTACAAGATGTGTTACTACAGGTTTGGGGCAGTCTACACAGAGCAAGGTAATGACCACATTTACTGTACGAGATCTCCTGGGTATAATTCTGCTATAACCTTATTTGTGAAGCCCGTTGTCAAAAGAAAAAAATATTACCGTACATCTGTCAGTTGAGTCTACTCATGCAAGCCTCTAGTCTGTTATGGTGGCTAAAATGATGTCATGTCCTCACTTCATGAACATTGTTATGTATGTCAAGATGTCGTGTAACCATAGTTTACAAATAAGTGATTTTTCTCTACCTCGAGCATTTGAAAACTGCACACTGTGTGCACTGTGAAATTCTGTCACAGGTGGGCTAAGTTTATAAATTAAGGTGTTAACAATTAAACAGCAGATTCATAAAGCAGGGAAACCTCATATCATATTTCTCTAGCTAGGTCAGCTCCTCAGTTGACTTCCAGCTCATGTGCAGCCCATCTACCCTTGACCTATAATAGCTGGACTCCTGCTTTCACTGGATTGGCTGTAGCTTTCTGTCAGAAAGTTTGTCAGCTATCAGGTGAAGAACAGTTGTTTTCTCGGGGCACTGTCCAGTTTCCCTCGCTTGTAAAATGAAATATTCCAGAGTATATTGTTCATCTCCAATCAGGTAAATAAATTAAACATGCATGAAAAAGCAGCTATGAAAAGAAACAAATTTTTCGTGATTTTCTTGAGTGCAGCAACTTCACTACATTTGTTGTCTTTGTTTTTTCTCCGTAGGTAAGCCGACTGGGTACGACAGAGTTCGTAACACGGAGATTGGTAACAAAGACTTTGAGCTGGACATTTTAGAAGAGGCTTACACAACAGAGCACTGGCTTGTACGCATCTACAAAGTCAAAGATTTAGAGAACCGAGGAATTTAATTCCAGAAAAAAAAAAATATTCTATAATCATGAAATAAATATAGCCATTTTTTTTTAAAACATCATAGTGTAGCATGACATTCCCTGCTGGAAAGGTATGAAATACATTGAATATTAAGATTATTAAGATTGTGATAATTTTGTAAGAATTATCACAGAAATTCAGAGATTTTTGGCTTCTGCCATAAAGAATAACTTTAGATTTCTCAGAGCAGTTAATCTAATATGGCAGTGAATTTAAAAGAGGAATGTATGAATATCATGATTTAAGCTTAAATGACCAGTTTTAAGTGTAAAGCTGTGTTAAATATGGAAGATTGTCAGTATTGTAAATTAGAGATCCATCATCAGTTTTTATCCAGCTGTATAACTTAGCAAAAGCTTATTTCAACTTGGTGTGTGTTAGACCATGGACCAAAACCAGGACATTGTCGCCACTGTGAAGGCATAGATTTCCTTGTGATGTAAAAAGGCCTGGCAACACCTACAATGTATACGTTGATACATACTACAGCGGCTAACAAGTGGAGAACCATTTATAGCGCAGGTTTATTTAGTCCTCATGTCATGCTGAATTTTGTACAGGTAACTGTTAAAAATGACACATAACACATTTCAAATTTGAAAGTATGAGTGGTTATATTGTACACACATCTGTAGTTAACATACATCTGTAGTTGACATCTGCCTACATTTACACTGTGTGGTGTATTTGTGACAGGAATGCCTTCATCAGGATTACTGTATATACTCTATATATGTCTACATGCATATTACTGGTATGGATTTCACATTGGTACTGCTGACTACCCAATAAAAAAAAATGGAAATATAATTCAAGTTTTTTTGTTCTAAATAGAAAATGAGCTGAAAGGTTTTTCTTGTTTTGAGTTGAATAGTTTTTATTAAGTAAACAGTGATATATCTTTGGATGGATTGTGGTTTATAACATGCTTATCTTTGCATCACTAGAACATGAGGATGTTGGTTCAGTCCCATTCTCAGACTGGTGATCCTCAAGCTTCCTCGTGCATAAGGAGGTTTATGTAGTCTTGCATGAAGTTCATTTGGATCACTTCCCTTTCAGCAGTATGGCCTATACCTTGAGCTCTCTCAGAGTGAAAATCTGTGGTTCGCATATGGGAAAGTTCATTAATTCCTTGTCAAAGGCCGATGGATAACAAATGTGTGAAAACTTCTTCAGTAATGGTGTTGAACAGCATACAAATAAATAATGCTCATCAACATGAGGCAGATACATCCAAGGCTCTCAATGTTATTAGGCAGCATTGGTGACCTTATTGCAGCAAGCATATGTCTGGTGTTTGTGTATTAGATCGATGTTTTACTCTATGCTCTGGACTATTTAGTGCCAGAAAGAGGAAACTTCTCTCTAGAAACCTGACATTATTCTGATGTAAAGTCACAGCTGGGCAAGACACCACTGGTCACTGAAATGGGGTGGTCATTTCTTGGGATGATCCATTGGAAAGTTTGACCAACAACGGTTCAGGTCCTGTCTTCCCTGCATGACCAGCTGCGGATTTGAACCAGTGATCTGTACGACCGGAGTCCATCTTTTTAACACTAGACTAAGGGGAAATGCCTTCCAAATAATTTTAAATTGCTTAAACTTACACTGTTGTATTCTATAGTGAAATGAGTTTCCACAACATGTCTGTGTTCAGAAGTATTGAGACAGATGTTACAATTAACACTGTCACAGTGTCAACGTTGCAACTTGGCTCCTCAAAACATGCGACACAGGAAGGTCCTGTTGACAAGACAAGACAAGCATTCCTATGAAGATGGCACAGGCGAATCGCACCAGCAAACTACACCCGACATTGATCGAAACTCTTACACTATGGACTCCCAAGAAGTCCATACCATTTCTTTCAGACAGTATGGTTGACACATGTCAGATAGTACTGCAAGCCCAATAGATTCAGATGCCTCAGCCAAGAGTAAGGGAGGTAAGTCTGTACAGCCATAAGGTTGCTCAGTAATTGAATCTCATCCACCTGGCATTGCTTGGTGATGAGGTTGTGCTGGAGTTCTGCTTCAGGTTTTGGGCAGGTGGACGGGGCACATACATGTACCCTGTCTCCCCCATAGGCACTAGATCTTCTGATTCTAGGGTAGCCTCTGTTCTTCAACCATTTACTTGTCGTTACCATAGCAATCCTGTACAAATGAAGGAATAGTACATTTGTATGCTTGGGTTTTAATGTTAACAGTATGTCAGTTAAATGATGACAAGGAGTTAAATGGTGTGTGTACAAACACTGGGCCTTCTTGAGGCAGGGTGGGGTCCATGCTGCCAAAGTGCTGCTGCAACTGTTGTATCAGGCCAAAGACACCAAACATGACACTCCAACCAGTTACTTTATCCTGACACAAGAGCTACTAGTCCTGTTTATTTGCTCTAACCTCTCAGGACTGAACGCCATGCCAGGCAGCAACAAGTTCCATTTTTAAATCCTTTAGTCTGACTCAACCCTGGTCTGATCCCAGGCTTCCCAACTTTCAGGCAGCCACTGAAGCAGTCCCACGAGTGAACTATGATTGGTGATACATTGAATGTTCACGTCCTCATGCCAGAATGAATCAAGTTGGAAAGTCCGTGATGTTCAAGTGATCTCTCATTTAACTCACCAGTTGCTATGGAAACATTACTCCAATACTGGCAGGACTGTCTCTGTATCCAGAAGTCCTTCCCTATCCTCTCAGCCGTCTGGTGCTTTTGGACTAGAATGACGCACAAATTTCAACACGGACAGAAATTCAGGTCCAGATCTTCTTGACAGAACAACGGTTGTGGAAAACCCAGAAGATTTCATAACCCGAGCAAGATCATCTAGTAAGAACAAAAAATAAAAACACGGCACACCATCGTTAGTTGAAATGTGATAAATATGCATACTACTGAGACGATCAGTGCAATGACAACAAGGCATCTTTGCACATAATTTATTTATAATTATTTGAGTGTTTTATTTCTTCACTCATTTAAGTTGCGTTTTATGTTGTACCAAGCAGTACGAGGAATTTTTATGCTTGTTCAACACCAGTTAGGCTTATTGTTGGAAGAAGGTGGAAGATCACAGCCAAACTGGCAAGAGCTGGATTTGAACTTGCGATCTTGTTCCGGCTCTGATCAGCTGATCCACTGGGAGGTCCACCGAATGAAGAAATGTCATGGTGAACACTATTTAGTTTGTCTTCCAAAAGTTTCAGATAGTAGCACACTGAACACCAACCTTTGTCATTTTCCTTGATGATCAGCAGGTAAAAAGCGCCTCCTGGTGAGAGAAGTTTCAGATAGTAGCACACTGAACACCAACCTTTGTCATTTTCCTTGATGATCAGCAGGTAAAAAGCGCCTCCTGGTGAGAGAAGTTTCAGATAGTAGTACACTGAACACCAACCTTTGTCATTTTCCTTGATGATCAGCAGGTAAAAAGCGCCTCCTGGTGAGAGAAGTTTATTGACATCAGGTAAGAGCCTATCCGTGACTTCTCTCCCTTTGATACCACCAGCCCAGGATGCCTCTATTCCTGTCCCACCCACCTGTAAATATATGTATGTTAACTTCACTAACTGACTGCTATTTGATAAGCAGTTGCATTTGGAAGAGTTCCTTGTCTGAGCAATTTATCACCCAGATATGTCAGAAATATTGCAGATTTGGCAGGAGGCTATAATTATTTATGAGTATCCCAGTATAAGGGAAGGAATCTCTGTGTGTGGATATATGTCGGTTGTTTCATATGAAGGTATTGGCAACTGTTCATCAGATTACATCACTCCCGTAAAATGAGGACCTAAAACACTGAATGGTACCATCTGTACAACATTGTACAGTTTGAAGGCGATATTTCCAACAATGTTGTGCAACAGTTCTTAGGTTTTCTCTGAAGAAACTGAAGAGTGGGTGATTTGGCTGTAACCATCACAGTTCTCTGAAGAAACTGGAGAGTGGGTGATTTGGCTGTAACCATCACAGTTCTCTGAAGAAACTGGAGAGTGGGTGATTTGGCTGTAACCATCACAGTTCTCTGAAGAAACTGGAGAAAGGGTGATTTGGCTGTAACCATCACAGTTCTCTGAAGAAACTGGAGAGTGGGTGATTTGGCTTCAACCATCACAGTTCTCTGAAGAAACTGGAGAGTGGGTGATTTGGCTGTAACCATCACAGTTCTCTGAAGAAACTGGAGAGTGGGTGATTTGCCTGTAACCATCACAGTTCTCTGAAGAAACTGGAGAGTGGGTGATTTGGCTTCAACCATCACAGTTCTCTGAAGAAACTGAAGAGTGGGTGATTTGGCTGTAACCATCACAGTTCTCTGAAGAAACTGAAGAGTGGGTGATTTGGCTGTAACCATCACAGTTCTCTGAAGAAACTGGAGAGTGGGTGATTTGGCTGTAACCATCACAGTTCTCTGAAGAAACTGGAGAGTGGGTGATTTGGCTGTAACCATCACAGTTCTCTGAAGAAACTGGAGAGTGGGTGATTTGGCTGTAACCATCACAGTTCTCTGAAGAAACTGGAGAGTGGGTGATTTGGCTGTAACCATCACAGTTCTCTGAAGAAACTGGAGAAAGGGTGATTTGGCTTCAACCATCACAGTTCTCTGAAGAAACTGGAGAGTGGGTGATTTGGCTGTAACCATCACAGTTCTCTGAAGAAACTGGAGAGTGGGTGATTTGCCTGTAACCATCACAGTTCTCTGAAGAAACTGGAGAGTGGGTGATTTGGCTTCAACCATCACAGTTCTCTGAAGAAACTGAAGAGTGGGTGATTTGGCTGTAACCATCACAGTTCTCTGAAGAAACTGAAGAGTGGGTGATTTGGCTTCAACCATCACAGTTCTCTGAAGAAACTGGAGAGTGGGTGATTTGGCTGTAACCATCACAGTTCTCTGAAGAAACTGGAGAGTGGGTGATTTGGCTGTAACCATCACAGTTCTCTGAAGAAACTGGAGAGTGGGTGATTTGGCTGTAACCATCACAGTTCTCTAAAGAAACTGGAGAGTGGGTGGTTTGGCTTCAACCATCATAGTCCTCTACAGCCATCACAGTTCTCAAAATCAAAGTTCTCAACATAAATCAACATCAATCCTCAAGGTTTGAAACAATGTCAATTCTTATTGAACTAATCAGGAAGTCTGAACTGCACAGTCATCTGGGCCAACAGGGTACCCACTGTGTCACAATACCTCGCCTTACTTCATAACTGAGAGTTGAACACATGCTCTATGATCTCACCTCTTCTGATGGCGTAACGACATAGGGAGGGTTAAATATCATCACATCCACACAGCCATGTAACCGTGGAGACAATGCTGACACCTGTTTGCAGAAATAATGACAAAGTTATCGATGTTAATATTAATTAACGAATAATTACATTATCTTCATGCACTGACAACATAAATCCTGAACAAATTCAAGTAGTAAAGTATAACTTTAGATGGAGATGGAATTCCTTATTGACAAGATTTTGAAGACTAACATGTATAGCCCAGGTAGAGGAACACATGAACTGCACAGAAATAATAAGATAACTTGTCCACATCAGACAATATTCCTTTAATGACACAAGGTTAGAAGCATAGTCCTCCAGGCTGGAGGTAGATAGCTTAGTCTAGGGATGGAGGTGTAGACTGACAATCCTGAGACTGTCGTTTCAAATCCTCAGCTGGTTATCCCGGTGACACAGCTGCAGCAATTCCTACTGGAATTGAACTCTTAACCTTATTGACTATGAGCTAGATGGGTGAACTGAGGCAAACTCAGAGATGACTGGCTCCGAAGACACTTACCAGGTCCGTAACGATAGATTGTACCATTGTAAGCACACTTACCAAGTCAGTAATGACAGGTTGCACCATGTAAGCAAAAGTACCAGGTCAGTAATGACAGGTTGTACCCATGCAGGCATACTTACCAGGTCCATAATGACAGGTTTGTACCGATGCAGGCACACTAAACAGGTCCATAATGAGAGGTTGTACCAATGCAGGCACACTAAACAGGTCCGTAATGACAGGTTGTACCAATGCAGGCACACTTAACAGATCAGTAATGAGAGGTTGTACCGATGCAGGCATACTTACCAGGTCTGTAATGACAGGATGTACCGATGCAGGCAAACTTACCAGGTCCGTAACGACAGGTTGCACTGTTGTAGGCACAATTACCAAGTCAGTAATGACAGGTTGTACCAATGCAGGCACACTTAACAGGTCAGTAATGACAGGTTGCACTGTTGTAGGCACACTTATCAGGTCCGTAATGACAGGTTGTACCGATGCAGGCACACTTATCAGGTCCGTAATGACAGGTTGTACCGATGCAGTCATACTTACCAGGTCCATAATGACAGGTTGTACCATTGCCAGGTCCGTAACGACAGGTTGCACTGTTGTAGGCACACTTACCAGGTCAGCAATGACAGGTTGTACCGATGAGGGTACACTTACCAGGTCAGTGATGACAGGTTGTAAAACTGTAGGCACACTTATCAGGTCTGTGATGACTGGCTGCAGGGACACTTATCAGATTAGTGATGGTTGACCCCGGGACATTTACCAGGTCAGTGATGACTGGCTGCAGGAACACTTACCAGGTCAGTGATAACTGGCTGCAGGGACACTTGCCAAGTCAGTGATGACTGGTTGAACTGCTGTAGGTACACTTATCAGGTCAGTGATGACTGGCTGCAGGAACACTTACCAGGTCAGTGATAACTGGCTGCAGGGACACTTACCAGGTCAGTGATAACTGGCTGCAGGGACACTTGCCAAGTCAGTGATGACTGGTTGAACTGCTGTAGGTACACTTATCAGGTCAGTGATGACTGGCTGCAGGGACACTTACCAGGTCAGTGATGACTGGCTGCAGGGACACTTACCAAGTCAGTGGTGACTGGTTGTACTGCTGTAGGTACACTTATCAGGTCAGTGATGACTGACTGCAGGGACACTTACCAGGTCAGTGATGACTGGCTGCAGGGACACTTACCAAGTCAGTGATGACTGGTTGTACTGCTGTAGGTACACTTATCAGGTCAGTGATGACTGACTGCAGGAACACTTACCAGGTCAGTGATAACTGGCTGCAGGGACACTTACCAGGTCAGTGATGACTGGTTGAACTGCTGTAGGTACACTTATCAGGTCAGTGATGACTGGCTGCAGGGACACTTACCAGGTCAGTGATGACTGGCTGCAGGGACACTTACCAAGTCAGTGATGACTGGTTGTACTGCTGTAGGTACACTTATCAGGTCAGTGATGACTGACTGCAGGAACACTTACCAGGTCAGTGATAACTGGCTGCAGGGACACTTACCAGGTCAGTGATGACTGGCTGCAGGGACACTTACCAGGTCAGTGATGACTGGTTGTACTGCTGTAGGCACACTTATCAGGTCAGTGATGACTGACTGCAGGAACACTTACCAGGTCAGTGATAACTGGCTGCAGGGACACTTACCAGGTCAGTGATGACTGGCTGCAGGGACACTTACCAGGTCAGTGATGACTGGTTGTACTGCTGTAGGTACACTTATCAGGTCAGTGATGACTGACTGCAGGAACACTTACCAGGTCAGTGATAACTGGCTGCAGGGACACTTACCAGGTCAGTGATGACTGGTTGTACTGCTGTAGGCACACTTATCAGGTCAGTGATGACTGGCTGTAGGTACACTTATCAGGTCAGTGATGACCGACTGCAGGGACACTTACCAGGTCAGTGATGACTGGCTCCAGGGACACTCCATTCCTCTGCGCTGTCTGATGACTGACTTTTGCAGCCTGAGGATTAATATCTGTGCCACTGGATCAAGACAAGGTATTTTATATCTTAACATGAGGCATACTACTCCAGGAGGTTTTACTTATGTAAACATGTCTACATTTATGTGTGGGCAAAATGTGGGCTCTGCCCAAAGAAAGTCAATGCTATTGGCTTGGCACCTGACAATTCTTCTGACTTAAAGCTGCAGAAGGTAGAATAACGATGAAGGTTTTTTTATTTATTTATTTGATTGGTGTTTTACACCGTACTCAAGAATATTTCCCTTATACAAAGGCCGCTTGCATTATGATGGGAGGAAGCTGGGCAGAGGGAAAACCCACAACTGTCATCAGGTTGCTGGCGGAGTGAGGTTTTAGCAAACTAACCGACCAAGTTTCACATGTAATAAGTATTACTCTAGCTATCCAACTGGCAATTGGATGGGATTATTTTGTATATATCTGAATTGCACCCAGCCCTGAAACTATGGTGTTTCCTGCCGAATTTGGTCCCATGTGTCTGCACTATATCACATGATAGATCGCGTTTTGTTTTCATCTACAATTTTTTATTCTTTACAAGATGTGCGTTTTCGTCTGAATATCTGCACTGGTATGTCATTGTCCCTGTGTGTATTGCCATCTTAGTTCCTAATCCTCATAGCTGCAAACGCCCTAAAACCAGGATGGCCTACTACTTTGTGAGCATACTGGTACTCGACCTTTCACAAGTATCGATGCTCCACATTATTACTGGTACTCAACTTTTCACAAGCATGGATGCTTCACATTATTACTGGTACTCAACCTTTCACAAGCATCAAGGCTTCACACTATTACTGGTACTCGACCTTTCACAAGCATCAAGGCTTCTCATTATTACTGGTACTCAACTTTTCACAAGCATCAGGGCTCCACATTATTACTGGTACTCGACCTTTCACAAGCATCGATGCTCCACATTATTACTGGTACTCAACCTTTCACAAGCATCAAGGCTTCTCATTATTTCTGGTACTCAACCTTTCAAAAGCATCAGGGCTTCACATTATTACTGGTACTCGACCTTTCACAAGCATCAGGGCTCCACATTATTACTGGTACTCAACCTTTCACAAGCATCAGGGCTTCTCATTATTACTGCTACTCCACCTTTCACAAGCATCAAGGCTTCTCATTATTATTGGTACTCAACCTTTCAAAAGCATCAAGGCTTCTCATTATTTCTGGTACTCAACCTTTCAAAAGCATCAGGGCTTCACATTATTACTGGTACTCGACCTTTCACAAGCATCAGGGCTCCACATTATTACTGGTACTCAACCTTTCACAAGCATCAGGGCTTCACATTATTACTGCTACTCCACCTTTCACAAGCATCAAGGCTTCTCATTATTATTGGTACTCAACCTTTCACAAGCATCAAGGCTTCTCATTATTAAGCATCAAGGCTTCACATTATTACTGCTACTCCACCTTTAACAAGCATCAAGGCTTCTCATTATTATTGGTACTCAACCTTTCACAAGCATCAAGGCTTCTCATTATTACTGGTACTCAACCTTTCACAAGCATCAAGGCTTCTCATTATTTCTGGTACTCAACCTTTCACAAGCATCGATGCTCCACATTATTACTGGTACTCGACCTTTCACAAGCATCGATGCTCCACATTATTACTGGTACTCAACCTTTCACAAGCATCAAGGCTTCACATTATTACTGGTAATCAACCTTTCACAAGCATCAGGGCTTCACATTATTACTGGTACTCGACCTTTCACAAGCATCAAGGCTTCTCATTATTACTGGTACTCAACCTTTCACAAGCATCAGGGCTTCACATTGTTACTGCTACTCCACCTTTCACAAGCATCAAGGCTTCTCATTATTATTGGTACTCAACCTTTCACAAGCATCAAGGCTTCTCATTATTAAGCATCAAGGCTTCACATTATTACTACTACTCCACCTTTCACAAGCATCAAGGCTTCTCATTATTATTGGTACTCAACCTTTCACAAGCATCATGGCTTCTCATTATTACTGGTACTCAACCTTTCACAAGCATCAAGGCTTCTCATTATTACTGGTACTCAACCTTTCACAAGCATCGATGCTCCACATTATTACTGGTACTCAACCTTTCACAAGCATAGATGCTTCACATTATTACTGGTAATCAACCTTTCACAAGCATCAAGGCTTCTCATTATTACTAGTACTCAACCTTTCGCAAGCATCGATGCTCCACAAAAGTAACAATGTTTCTGTATTATTATGATGACTGCGTTCGTGTACAAGTAACAATGTTTCTGTATTATTATGATGACTGCATTTGTGTACAAGTAACTATGTTTCTGTATTATTATGATGACTGCGTTTGTTGTTGACTTTCAAATGTTCATTTCCAATGAACTGCTGTCACTCTACCATGTGACATCACCCCATACTTTGCAACTTTCCAGGTCCATCATACCACATCTCCCATGTACTTACACATACAGACAGCCGCTACCCAAGAGTTGTCCCAGAAATGTGACGCAGATGCCTGATCCTAGACCCACCTCCAGGCACACTGAAGGCCTGAAAAGATTCATGCTCATTGACAGAAATATAACAAAAAGAAAAAAGCTGACAGAATTCCTAGTTGTTATTGTACTATGGGTAATGAGTTTTATTTGTCTTAATCTTTTTTCATTTCTGTTAGCGTATTACACTGGAACTTGGACTTTTGCAGTCACAAAAGAGTGGTGTTTTCTGTACAGTGAACAAGGATTACACAGACCCCAATATTCGACACCGAGTTCGGTGATATTACCCGAGATTTTTCAAGTACTCGGCCTCCTTTTCAAGCGCATCCAACAACACAAAGGAATCTTCAGCAGGTTCATAAACATTCTGATAATCTGCAGATGCCAAATGACTGATGTCTGGCGTTGGCAACATTGCGACGACACAGCGAATCACCAAAAACACCCTTTCCTATCTTTTTACCAAGAAGACTTCTGCCAAGAAAGACTACTCACGTTTTCCAACAATGTTAAAGTTTCGAGTTAGGGTAAAGTTCTTATAAATTCTTTCAAGATTCATACCTGAATAGTTGTGCAAATTGATTTTTTCTCTGTCAAAGTATTCACTTGAAATTAAACAAGCACAATTTCTATGTCTGGATTACGAAACAGAGCGCAGTGCGAGGTTGCCCCCCTTCTCGGCACTAGATGGCACTGTGAAACTAAAATGGCGATGCAGACGAATTTTGTTTTTCGCTAAGGTGAAACTACTTAAAACATGTGTGGTTAAGAGAAGCATTCCTCTGGTAAGCAACTGTGGTCGGATAAAGTTGTAAGAAGAGTTTAGAAATTTAACTGTTATATATTTTTTTCAGCAGAAATTGCTGGTTTGTCTGTTTGAAATCTAATCTCATCTCTCAAATATATTTACGTGAACCTGCGAAGTGAAAAAGCATCTTAGAAAGTCACCCGTACGAATGTAGTAATCAAGGTCGCTGTCATCTTGTGATCACCTTGACTGCACCTTCATGGAGAGTCTCTGGTTTGACTTGGGACGTCTTAACATTCAGAATTTGTTAACTGTTGAAACATTTGAAATGCAAGGGAGTGCTTTTTTGTTATCTGTTTTATGGCCATGCATGCTACTTATTTATTTTGTGTTCTCCTCTATGGTAATTAGGCATGTCGTTGATGTCATCACAGGGCATGAGAATATTCTTCTGCTTGGCAACTTTTTTGTTTAAAATTCGACAACACAAAAACTGTTGATTTTGTCTTCACAGGTGATTGCTAATGTATTTTGGAGGTAGGGTGAGGTATTTTCAGACCTTTTTCTGGCCATCAGTTCCTGTGCCTGCATCAGCACTAATAGGGCGTACTCATTAGGATTCCAAAATGCAAGATAAAATTAAGGGCTTGTAAACAATGTGAGCATTGTTTTGTAGAGAGAGCAAAGTAGAAAGTGTGTAAAAGTTGACAGAATCGTTTTATTTGACCTACAAAATAATGACAGCTTGTGCCAAAAGATAGTGAAATATTACATGTAAAGAATGGCATTTCTGGAGTATGTGAGATCTAGTCATTGTGATATGCCTGCCCTGACCTTTTATTTACAATTGATGATACTGTAATTCTTAAATCTTTTAGCATGTTTGCAATGGTTTATTTAAGCATATTCTGTGTTGACTGAGAAAATTATATTTTTTGTGACGCCCTAAACCTGACCAATCCATCCAGTGTAGTCTTGTCTCCAAAATCAGATGAAAGATGTACATATATGACAGTGTAAGCTTCTCTTTCGTATGCGAAAATGTTGGGGAAATGGGTATTCAAAAATTACTTAAACTGTGAAATAATATTAATTAAATTTACTGTATTAAAAATATTGAGTGGAATGTTCAAGTTTTTGTTATTTACTAAGAAAATTATTGCTATCAAAATGAAACAAAGGTTTATGTGTGAATTAATTATGTTATTGATACTTTGCAATCTTTCGTGTTCCAAAATAATAAAAGTTATCAAATTTAACCACAGTTTGGGTAAAGAGAGTTATTCCCCTTACATATTTGAACTGATTTTTTTGGAGTGTACTGGAAATTTGAATGATAATTGATTTTAACTTTCTTTAGTAATTGTTAATTTTTGCTCATTATATTGTATTAAGTTTTAGGAACTGTCTGGTGAAGAAGAAACACTGATTGTGGAAAAGAAGTACATGTATGGGTGACTTGAATAAGTGCAGAGTGTACTGTCTGTTGAAGAAGGAACACTGATTGTGGAAAAGAAGTACATGTATGGGTGACTGGAATAAGCGCAGAGTGTACTGTCTGGTGAAGAAGAAACACTGATTGTGGAAAAGAAGTACATGTATGGGTGACTTGAATAAGTGCAGAGTGTACTGTCTGTTGAAGAAGGAACACTGATTGTGGAAAAGAAGTACATGTATGGGTGACTTGAATAAGCGCAAAGTGTACTGTCTGGTGAAGAAAGAACACTGATTGTGGAAAAGAAGTACATGTATGGGTGACTTGAATAAGCGCAGAGTGTACTGTCTGTTGAAGAAGGAACACTGATTGTGGAAAAGAAGTACATGTATGGGTGACTTGAATAAGTGCAGAGTGTACTGTCTGGTGAAGAAGAAACACTGATTGTGGAAAAGAAGTACATGTATGGGTGACTTGAATAAGCGCAGAGTGTACTGTCTGGTGAAGAAGAAACACAGATTGTGGAAAAGAAGTACATGTATGGGTGACTTGAATAAGTGCAGAGTGTACTGTCTGTTGAAGAAGGAACACTGATTGTGAAAAAGAAGTACATGTATGGGTGACTTGAATAAGCGCAGAGTGTACTGTCTGGTGAAGAAGAAACACAGATTGTGGAAAAGAAGTACATGTATGGGTGACTTGAATAAGTGCAGAGTGTACTGTCTGTTGAAGAAGGAACACTGATTGTGAAAAAGAAGTACATGTATGGGTGACTTGAATAAGCGCAAAGTGTACTGTCTGGTGAAGAAAGAACACTGATTGTGGAAAAGAAGTACATGTATGGGTGACTTGAATAAGCGCAGAGTGTACTGTCTGGTGAAGAAGGAACACTGATTGTGGAAAAGAAGTACATGTATGGGTGACTGGAATAAGTGCAGAGTGTACTGTCTGGTGAAGAAGGAACACTGATTGTGGAAAAGAAGTACATGTATGGGTGATTTGAATAAGCGCAGAGTGTACACATTGTACTATGATCACTGTTAATGGTATCATAAACTGGCAATGCCAAAAGCAAAAACATTCTACATGTACTTCATTTCTGCAGTTTAATAAATGCTTCAAAAAGAGAAAGTGTTTACACACAGCATGATTTTAAACACAGGTACCAAGGCATAGATAAATATGCAAGTGTGCAGAAACAGTTGGAGCAAAATGAATATTTAAAACAAGAAAGAAAAGGTATTAATAAAGTGCAAGTATTTACCAGTTTAATTTTATGGAAACTCATGCAGGATATGGGTATACATGTATTAAGAGATCTACTTACAAAAATTTTTGTTAGAATTTGGGCTGAAGATACTAAAAAAAAAAGAATTGTATTGTTTTCGTTTTTTTTTTTTGACCTTCAAAACGGTCAGTATGATAGACTTAGAATTCCTTAAACAGCCAGTTCTTCATTGGTGTTCTGTTGATGGTGGTGTTCTGTTGATGGTGTCCTGTTGATAGATCAGTCACTGTAACGGGGCCCTTGCCGTTTCCTTGGAAGTGTTGTTCTCACCATACCCCAAATGTTCAGGTTTTTTGATTTATTTATTCATTTATTTGATTGGTGAGGGGCCTCCGTGGCCGAGGGGGTTAGCACGCCAGGTAGGCACAATGACCCAGAAGCCTCCCACCAATGCTGTCGCTGTGAGTTCAAGTCCAGCTCGTGCTGGCTTCCTCTCCGGCCGTACGTGGGTAGGTCTTCTAGCAGCCTGCAGATGGTCATGGGTTTCCCAGGGTTTTGCCCAGTTTCCTCCCACCCTGATGCTGGCCGATGTAGTGTAAGTTAAATATTCTTGAGTACGGTGTAAAACACCAATCAAATAAATAAATAAATAAATAAATAAATAGATAAATTTGATTGGTGTTTTACGCCATACTCATGAATATGGTTTAATCTAGATTATTGATGCTGATTGTTTCATTGATTTTTTCTACGGGTTTGTAATGTGAACAACTTTTAGTTGAGGTGGAAGAATTCACCGGTTACTTAGTTGGAAGAAGAATTTTCTCTTTCTATCTTCAGGAATGGTGATTTGTACCTAGACAGAGCCCTTATTCATGTGCTCCTGGGTTCCCGTGACAAGTTTGGCTACTGCTATGTTGTGATCCTCAATGGCTGTGAGATTTAAACAAGGTTAGATAATAATACATTGGAAATGAAAGGGTTTCCAGTTTCCAGCTGTGACAGCAATGCTTTTGAAAGACCTTATGTTTGAACATGTTGTGAAGAACGGCAGAAAGTTAACTGATTGCTGAGCTTAACCTAGATTGTTGTGAGTATAAAATTTAAATATGTGCTGTCTGTACATGAAATTGTTACAGTGTAAGGGAATGATGTTTGATGTACTTATCCTTTGCACCTGTCATTATGTAGGTAAAATACCTGACAATCCTCTTATTCTGAAACCCAGCTGATTCAACCAGATGGTCACATTGTTGAATGGCTTACCTAGTTCTTCAACTTTATCACGTATGAAAGAACAACTTTCAGAGCAATTTATGCTCATTTTATTTGTTACAGTGTAAGGGAATGATGTTTGATGTACTTATCCTTTGCACCTGTCATTATGTAGGTAAAATACCTGACAATCCTCTTATTCTGAAACCTAGCTGATTCAACCAGATGGTCACATTGTTGAATGGCTTACCTAGTTCTTCAACTTTATCACGTATGAAAGAACAACTTTCAGAGCAATTTATGCTCATTTTAAATCTGATTTTGAAGACAAAACTATGTTCGGATTCGTTCGTTTCAGGGCTTCACAAAATGTAGAATTATATCAGTGTGTACAGAATATTCAGATTGTGCTGAATAAACCTTGCAAACAAGCAAAATATTGAAGAATTACAGTCGCCCTTTTCCTGGGTAGAAACATTTGATGTCACTTTAAAACTATGGTACATGTGTTGTAGATAAACTGCTTGTCAGGTGTGATCACACAACTGTATGGACCAAGTGCTATGTAACCTAAATAGCTGTTTCTGGTGATGGTAGAAATTGTTTTTTCGTTTTCTTATAAACAGGGTGAAAGCTGGAGGTGCAAAGGGGATACAATGGCTCGTAGTAGCTTGATGGATGGTTCAGTGCTGGAGGATAAGGGGAGACAAGCCAGCACAAGTCATGGGTTTGGGCGGCCTGCGAGTTTTCCTCGCAGTGGTGACCCTCGAGAGTTTGCCTGTGGGTGGGGGGCTGCTCTTATTAACATCACAGTGACTTTCCCGATCAACAAGACCATGTTTCGTCAGCAGTTGTATGGAGTGCGCGCCCACACGGCCATCAGTCAACTGAAGAAAGAGGGGCTGTCACAGCTGTACCGAGGACTCCTCCCTCCACTTCTGCAGAAGACTACCTGCATGTCGATAATGTTTGGGATGTACGACTTCTTCCGCGGCACGATAAACACACACTACCCACAGCTCCGTCCAACAACCAATCAGGCGGTGGCCGCTGTTTTGGCAGGATTCACAGAGGCCATTTTGACCCCGTTCGAGCGAGTTCAGACGTTGATGCTGGATAGAAACTACCAACACAGATTCAATAACACTCTCCATGCATTCAGGGATATTAGGCTATATGGCTACCGAGAATTTTATCGTGGCGTCACGCCTATTTTATTTCGGAACGGGGTCAGTAACATGATGTTTTTCGTTGGGCGGGAAAGAATTCAGTTGGCACTGCCTCACTACCGATCCAATTCAGCGATGTATCTCCAGCATTTCATCAGTGGTGCTTTACTGGGTGCTTTTATAAGCACCGTATTCTACCCAGTTAACGTGGTGAAGACTAAAATGCAGTCACATCTGGGAGGGAAATATCACGGATCCTTCCGAACATTTTGGTACATCATGAAGCATCGGAACTACAGTGTTAAGAAACTGTTTCGAGGTGTCCATCTGAACTACACGCGCGCCTTTATCTCCTGGGGAATCGTCAACGCTTCGTATGAACTACTCAGAAGTATTTTATACGGCGAGAACAGGGTCAAGTGAAGGGAATTTGTTGTAAATAGGATTTTGTGGGGATTTAGCTAGAGTAGTTAGCAGCTTCTAAATTCCCAGATGTATAATTTCCACTGCATGGCACTGTACAGCTACTGCAGTGAGCAAAGCTGAAAAGTCACCTGCACAGTACCACAGAGTTTTCAGCCTACCACAGCTGCTATACAGTACTGTGCGGCAGGTAAAGAACCGTGTTGAATCTTCTATGTTGTCATTGATTTTTGCTTGCTTTGAATCTTAAAATGAATTCCTGTTTAAGATGCCTTGCCTATATAAATTTACCTACTTCCCTGTGGAAATCATGGTAAAACTGTTAATGGAATATTTTTTTGATCTAATACGTTTTGATTTCTTTCTTTTAAAACTAAACATTTCTGTATCCCTGGGAACAATATCACTCCCCTGGCCTTGTAAAATGGCCCTCAAATTGTGCCAATAATACTGTCTTGCCCTGACTTTACTTTCTGGTGCATCAGCAAAACAGAGTTGGAATTTATCTGCTTCTAAATTGAGATAACCATGATGTTAAGTTAGCATACAACCACAACCTGTTAAATTAAGAAAGAGACAATAGTAATTGGGTAACAGTAGAGATGGGTGATTGTAGGTTAAACTAGTGCATCTAGATGGATTTGATGCGCTGTTTTAAATTTCTGACAATGATTGTAACATGGTTACGATGAATGTCAGCATGTGAAAATATCACGCAGGTCAAACGTTAAATTTTTGCCATGGTAACAACTGATTGTGCGGAAGTAAAGCTGTGTACTGATTTTGATTTATATAATCCAAACTTGCAGTTCATCTTGGCCTGGCCTCATCCAGACAATCTGTTAAATCTTAAAGGACCCATGAAATGCCTTTTTTTTTTTTTTTTTTTTTTCTTATAACGTCCTTCATGATGTGGCCTAACATGTACGATTTCCAAAAAAGCTGACTCCTGGGTAAGCAGCCTCCTGTGGTGGCATTAACAATCATAGCTGTCTATTCAGCTGTCCAAAACTGCAAAACAACTTTGTTGATGGGAGAGCCCAATGAAGAGGGGGGGGGGGGGGGTGCTAAGGTTGTCCTGCTTTCATGTATTCTGTGATAGGCAGGAGTTTTCCCAATGATTACACATACTTATGATACATATATATTTTAAATCCATGTGCAGTATATGTATTCATATATTTGTTCAAAATGTTCGCTCCATATTGTGTGGACATTGCGGCGTGTGAATCATCCACAACAAACTGGCACAAGTTTATTGTGACTAGCCTCTCACCTAGGCAGTCGATGTGAGTTCAAGTCCAGCTCATGCTGGCTTCCTCTCCGGCCGTACATGGGAAGGTCTGCCAGCAACCTGCAGATGGTCGTGGGTTTCTCCGGGCTCTGCCGGCTTTCCTCCCACCATAATGCTGGTCGCCGTCGTATAGGTGAAATGTTCTTGAGTATGGCGTAAAACACTAGTCAAATAAATAAATGAATAAATAAATATTGTGCCAGGTACATATATCTGGTTTTGAGGCTTTTTGTTTTAACAGGCTGTGAATTACAAATGGATAAAGATTGCAATCCCACAGAAATGATACACGTGCATAGTAAACACATATGTAGTAAAGTATTATTAGTCGACTACTATTTAAATAATCTTTAAAACAGACTGAGCTGTGGGATCATCTTTATACGACTACAGTTATACAGTACTTAAACAGGAATCATAATGGACTCTACCCTTTGCTGTCCAAGCGGTGTATGATTCCTTGCTTGAGACAGGTACACCCTGAACAGAGATGTCACAAGGATGAATCCAGGTCTGGCTGGCATGGCTGTAGTTTTACGTCAGGAGGTACATCAGGTGTGTGTTTTGGTGCTGTGGTTTTTTCCAGGCTGGACTGTGTTTCCTCTAACCATGACCTATACAGACCACCATAATACCTGTGATTAACATAGATGTCTATTTTAGCCCCATATCATACTCGTGTATAGGTGTATCATACCTGCGAGTGTACAGCTTATAGCACAAATCAGATTGATAACCATTAGTAACCATGGCAATCTTTAGTATCTCGCATCCATGTATGAATCAAGTACCTGTTAATACCTTTTGTAAATAATAGGAATTCGAAGTTGTGAATACACAGATCCATAATGTATTTCTATAGTTTCATTGGTACAACTGTTGTAAGGGATGTACTTTCTGGAAGTTCACAGATTTATGGTCAGACATACATGTGCATGTTATGGTGTATGATGATGAGTGGTGTTCATTTTCCTTTTGCACACTGATTTCACCACTAGTGCTGTCACCATTATGCAGTATTAACGATTCTCTATTTCTTTAGTGCCATATTTTCATTTTTGTAAGGTGTGCCATATAATGACATGTGTAACTGTGGTCACACACATGCATTGCTCTGTGAGTTTGTGAAAGAACTCTTGTTGACTTTGTTTATGACACCAAGTTTGCTTGTAAAGCTACAGATTCCTCTTACAGAATTAATGAGTGAATCATTTGCATGGTGTTGGTTTTTTTTTTGTATCTGCTTCTTGTTTTTTCCCTACCGAGCACAATCTTCATAGTCAGATACATTGTGGTGATTATGTCTTGTTATGGTGATCTTTCTTTTTACAATGAGGGAGGAACAACAACTCTGTAAAAACAATGTTATCGCCATTAAATGGCTTATATGAAATACCTTCTTTCACCAGAAGAAAAGCCCAAATCTTGTGAATCCATCCCTAAACTTTCTGGAAGCATCAGGTATTGACTAGCCTGTTTGCTGGCACATGAACTGATGCTCAGCCTTCTAGTTCTCAAATACACAGAAAAATTTGTACTACATGGTAGTGCTACTTCAGAATTATCATCAGGTATATACCAGAGCATTATTCCACAAGTTTATGTCTTGTGGCACAGCACCGCTGTTGTTATCAGCCTCATAACTGTAGCGTTATTGCATGGTACTTCACAGCTGCCTAGCACTGTGTGGTTTTGCATAATACCAGGCATGTGTTTTTTTCCCTCTTCAGTACTGCTGGGTCACTGACATGAAGTTGTCTGATCCACGACTGCCTCTCGGTTCAACCACTGTTAGGGCGCTGTGCAGTTCAGGACCTCCTACAACAATGATGTCAGTTCTGCTATGTAATGTTTGTCACTAGAGACTGAGTGCTATACTGTGTACACCTCTTCTTTGTCCACCTCATGTTCTGGGGAAAATTAGGGTTCGGATTTATAAGGGAAAAAATTATGAGCACAATTTGTAGTTGAGCAAAAATGAAGAGTGGAATGGTGTCACAGAAACCTGTTTCTGCATTACTCTTAATTCCTCAACCTTTTCGCATATGAAAATAGCAACTGTCAGTGCAATTTATGCACATTTTTAATTTGATTTTTGAGAGAAAAGTACATTTTTTTTTGGACTGGCCAGTTTCGGGGCTTCACAAAAAGACTAATATCATAAGTCACAGAATGATACCTTCCTAATATGCTTGAATAAACACCTGGCAATTATGCGAGAAGGTTGAAGAATTACTGTAAGTACGGGGTGCGAATTTTGGCTGTGGTTACCGTGTGATTTGACGTGGCGAAACAAGGAATTCAGAAATATCTCCCATGTGTGAACGGTGATTTATTTGTGGGGGGAAATTTGCCAGCTTTAAGCTGAAATCCAACAAGTTTGTGCTACATCTCAACGTGACCTCGGGAATAATCAAACTATAATATCAGCATCATGTGCCAAACAAAACTTCTGTCAAGGACAAAATGGTCGTTGTCTGCTTTTACTTTTTATCTCAACTTAACCATCAAATCTCTGATGTTCTTGTCTTGACTTAACAAATAGTTGGCTTTAGAAAGTTCGTACCTTTGTCAGAGTATGTCTTAGCAGACGTTTATTAGAGTGGCACTTCCTCTCTCTCATTTACATCATCAACTCACGTGCAGGAAGTCAACTACTACATGTGTGAGATGGGCTAAATTTCTTAATTTACATATATCGTGCTGAATTACTCGTTTTCCTCGTGTACATTTACATTTATTGTTAGGTTGCTGTTTAAACCTAGATGTATTAAACTTAAGTGTGTTAAGTTGTTATTTTCGCCCCATTTACGTCCACTATCGGGTTATTCTCTTTAAGGCCATTGAAATTAAGAAGTTTGGAATGTGTTGTAATCGTAAAGCTGCCCATTTATACTGTCTGGTAGCTTTTGGAACCTTTTGGCATCAAGAAATGTTAACTGTATGTAAGTGTAGAATTTTTCTAGGGTATCTACGGCCAGGCTACTTTTTAAACCTAGTTAAATCCCAAAATTGGAATATGCCAGTTTGTGAAGTTTTCTACTTTCATTTACTGTCAAGATACTCTTCAACCTCAATGGAGTGGGGAAATGTGAAATGTGAAATATGATTTTTATTTTTTATGGCTTTATTTTTCCGAAAAGAGGTTGTAATAATCTAGTTAATGAACATAAACTTCCACTTTTATATTGAACATCAGGCCCCCAACACGCTTAATAATTATACCATTAACGAATAAGTATTTCTACTTTGTGGACAGGTTGTCATTTGTCATTTTGTGCAAGAACTTGGGAATTTTTTAAATATTACGTTAGTTGATGTTTTTCGTACTTTTGGTTGCCGCTAGTAGTCACTGGCCTGTCTGTGAGGTCTGTCGTCCAAAGGACAGTGGCGCGCACAGAACCAGTGATTTCTTTATTTTTACGTTATCAGATGTATTTCGTTCTTTGAGTTGCCGCTAGTAGTCACTGGCCTGTTTGTGAGGTCCGTCGTCCAAAGGACAGTGGCGCGCACAGAACTGGTGATTTCTTTTAAGTTTACCTTAGCAGATGTTTTTCTACTTGGGTTGGCAACTAGTAGTCACTGGCCTGTCTGTGAGGTCTGTCGTCCAAAGGACATTGGCGCGCACCATGGCGACTCGGTATTAAACTGACTGGACCGTTGCTCTCTTGCAGTCACTGAGTCGGTATACTACGTTACCAGTTTGACCACTAAACGCCATCTGAAAGGCAGGAATGAACCGCAGACTACGTGTCATAGGCAAGGGTTACTTTGTGGGCGGGAAATATTAATCCCTATAATGGCTGTCAATTTTGTGTCTGTGAGCCATAATCTTCGGTTTCAGTTTCACTTAGTATTGTTGGTTATGGTTCTGCGCTTCGTTTTCCCAGATTCCATCGTTTTGGTGGTTTCCATGGAGAAGTCAGTTGCTGTTATAAGCTTATAAATGCTTGTGTCCACACTTCTGTCCGATAATATTGTTGAATTTGTTGCAACCAGAACCTGGAATTATACATGTACGCGCGCAAATCTGTCAGGTAATCCTGTCGGATAATACAAGTCTTGGAACAGAGCTGGATTTGTATTATTTTGATTAGATGCGTCAATAGGTCGCATCTGCATGATTGTTTGTTTTACAAATTCATCACATTCAGTTTTTTAAGGAATCGGCCTGTATTGTATGACCTGCCCGTTACAACCCTGCTAACCTAGACCTCGGCGTGGGAACGTCAGCTCTGTTTTAATAATTTACGTCCAGGTTATACTCCACTACTCTTAAGGACACAGTTTTATAATAAGGAATTTGAAATGAATTTAGCCCAAAGAGGTATTTGGTGATTTATCGTGGCAGTTTATACAGTCACGAAGAACTTCAAAATAAGTATAGATTTCATGTCAGACTATTTGTTACAGAATGTTTGGTTAGATGGGGAATGGGTGGAGTATCCACCAGGATGGAATATGTGAACTCAAGGATGTTTTAGGGGGAAAAACTTGTTAAAGAGATTCTTGTATGGAGAATTCTTTTATGTTTATATCTCTGGTTTTGTTTTCTGTTGGCGGAACTTCAGAAAAAGAAGATCTAATTTGTTGTAAAATAGGAAATGGTTTATTTTATATAGAATTGGAATCAAAGAGCTGTGAGCTAGTCAGGGTAAATACTCCCAAACATGTTAAATGCATGCACAAGAATGGACAGCGACGTGTAAATCTGGTGGTAATTGCGTTAATTATGCCACTGGTATAAAGAAGACGGAAACGTAAGCCTGTAATTAATTACAGACAAATTACGAAGGAATCACGTTCAAAGTTCTTATGTTGGGCAGATAGGTATACGTCTATAAAGAAGATTTCACAGACTGTTACCAAGATTTCTTTGTTTTTTTATCTGGTGTATATGTTTTTCATAATGAGCTACTGGATTTATAAATTCAAGCCTTTTAAAAGTTGGACACGGTTATATGTTCATATACTATGTGTTGTTTAAAAAAAAACAGAAATCAAGTTTCTCACATACTCTGATATAGAATACAAAGTCGCTTTGCATGCAGGACTATCGGGCAGTGAGTGCATGCAAACTGCCATCGGTTTTGGAAATGGTACACTTGAAAAGATGTAGAGATTATGCATTTGCGTGTAATAAAATTGTACACGTCACACGCTTGTTTTTGTGTTCTGTGATTGAGTTCGTGTGGTTTTGTAACATACTGAGACTATAACGTCATCGCGCATAACAACGGAGTCCATACATCAGGTTTTGTAACATACTGAGACTATAACGTCATCGCGCATAACAACGGAGTCCATACATCAGGTTTTGTAACCTACTGGGACAATGACGTCATCGGGCATAATAACGCAGTCCCTGCATGGGGTTTTGTAACCTACTGGGACAATGACGTCATCGCGCATAACAACGCAGTCCATGCATCAGGTTTTGTAACCTACTGGGACAATGACGTCATCGCGCATAACAACGCAGTCCATGCATGGGGTTTTGTAACCTACTGGGACAATGACGTCATCAGGTATAATAACGCAGTCCCTGCATCAGGTTTTGTAACCTACTGGAACAATGACGTCATCGCGCATAACAACGCAGTCCATGCATGGGGTTTTGTAACCTACTGGGACAATGACGTCATCGCGCATAACAACGCAGTCCATGCATCAGGTTTTGTAACCTACTGGAACAATGACGTCATCGCGCATAACAACGCAGTCCATGCATCAGGTTTTGTAACCTACTGGGACAATGACGTCATCGGGCATAACAACACAGTCCATGCTTGGGGTTTTGTAACCTACTAGGACAATGACGTCATCGGGCATAATAACGCAGTCCCTGCATGGGGTTTTGTAACCTACTGGGACAATGACGTCATCGGGCATAACAACACAGTCCATGCATGGGGTTTTGTAACCTACTAGGACAATGACTTCATCGGGCATAACAACACAGTCCATGCATGGGGTTTTGTAACCTACTAGGACAATGACGTCATCGGGCATAATAACGCAGTCCATTCATAGGGTTTTGTAACCTACTGAGACAATGACGTCATCGGGCATAATAACGCAGTCCCTGCATGGGGTTTTGTAACCTACTGGGACAATGACGTCATCGCGCATAACAACACAGTCCATGCTTGGGGTTTTGTAACCTACTAGGACAATGACGTCATCGGGCATAATAACGCAGTCCATGCATGGGGTTTTGTAACCTACTGGGACTATAACGTCATCGCGCATAACAACACAGTCCATGCATCAGGTTTTGTAACCTACTGGGACAATGACGTCATCGGGCATAATAACGCAGTCCATGCATGGGGTTTTGTAACCTACTGGGACAATGACGTCATCGGGCATAACAACACAGTCCATGCTTGGGGTTTTGTAACCTACTAGGACAATGACGTCATCGGGCATAATTACACAGTCCCTGCATGGGGTTTTGTAACCTACTAGGACAATGACGTCATCGGGCATAATAACGCAGTCCCTGCATGGGGTTTTGTAACCTACTGGGACAATGACGTCATCGCGCATAACAACACAGTCCATGCATGGGGTTTTGTAACCTACTAGGACAATGACTTCATCGGGCATAACAACACAGTCCATGCATGGGGTTTTGTAACCTACTAGGACAATGACGTCATCGGGCATAATAACGCAGTCCATTCATAGGGTTTTGTAACCTACTGAGACAATGACGTCATCGGGCATAATAACGCAGTCCCTGCATGGGGTTTTGTAACCTACTGGGACAATGACGTCATCGCGCATAACAACACAGTCCATGCTTGGGGTTTTGTAACCTACTAGGACAATGACGTCATCGGGCATAATAACGCAGTCCATGCATGGGGTTTTGTAACCTACTAGGACAATGACGTCATCGGGCATAATAACGCAGTCCCTGCATGGGGTTTTGTAACCTACTGGGACAATGACGTCATCGGGCATAACAACACAGTCCATGCATGGGGTTTTGTAACCTACTGGGACAATGACGTCATCGCGCATAACAACGCAGTCCATGCATCAGGTTTTGTAACCTACTGGAACAATGACGTCATGGCGCATAAGAAAACAGTCCATGCATGGGGGTTTTGTAACCTACTGGGACGATGACGTCATCGCGCATAACAACGCAGTCCATGCATCAGGTTTTGTAACCTACTGGGACAATGACGTCATCGGGCATAATAACGCAGTCCCTGCATGGGGTTTTGTAACCTACTGGGACAATGACTTCATCGGGCATAACAACACAGTCCATGCATGGGGTTTTGTAACCTACTAGGACAATGACGTCATCGGGCATAATAACGCAGTCCATTCATAGGGTTTTGTAACCTACTGGGACAATGACGTCATCGGGCATAACAACGCAGTCCATGCATCAGGTTTTGTAACCTACTGGGACAATGACGTCATCGGGCATAACAACACAGTTCATGCATGGGGTTTTGTAACCTACTAGGACAATGACGTCATCGGGCATAATAACGCAGTCCCTGCATGGGGTTTTGTAACCTACTGGGACAATGACGTCATCGGGCATAACAACACAGTCCATGCATGGGGTTTTGTAACCTACTAGGACAATGACGTCATCGGGCATAATAACGCAGTCCCTGCATGGGGTTTTGTAACCTACTGGGACAATGACGTCATCGGGCATAACAACACAGTCCATGCATGGGGTTTTGTAACCTACTAGGACAATGACTTCATCGGGCATAACAACACAGTCCATGCATGGGGTTTTGTAACCTACTAGGACAATGACGTCATCGGGCATAATAACGCAGTCCATTCATAGGGTTTTGTAACCTACTGGGACTATAACGTCATCGCGCATAACAATGGAGTCCATGCATCCGGTTTTGTAACCTACTGGGACAAAGACGTCATCGGGCATAATAACGCAGTCCATGCATAGGGTTTTGTAACCTACTGGGACAATGACGTCATCGCGCATAACAACGCAGTCCATGCATAAGGTTTTGTAACCTACTGGGACAATGACGTCATCGCGCATAACAACGCAGTCCATGCATGGGGTTTTGTAACCTACTGGGAAAATGACGTCATCGGGCATAATAACGCAGTCCATGCATGGGGTTTTGTAACCTACTGGGACAATGACGTCATCAGGTATAATAACGCAGTCCCTGCATGGGGTTTTGTAACCTACTGGGACAATGACGTCATCGGGCATAACAACACAGTCCATGCATGGGGTTTTGTAACCTACTAGGACAATGACGTCATCGGGCATAATAACGCAGTCCATGCATGGGGTTTTGCAACCTACTGAGACTATAACGTCATCGCGCATAACAACGCAGTCCATGCATCAGGTTTTGTAACCTACTGGGACAAAGACGTCATCGGGCATAACAACACAGTCCCTGCATGGGGTTTTGTAACCTACTGGGACAATGACGTCATCGGGCATAACAACGCAGTCCATGCATGGGGGTTTTGTAACCTACTGGGACAAAGACGTCATCGGGCTTAACAACGCAGTCCATGCGTCAGGTTTTGTAACCTACTGGGACTATGACGTCATCGGGCATAACAACGCAGTCCATGCATCAGGTTTTGTAACCTACTGGGACAATGACGTCATCGCGCATAACAACGCAGTCCATGCATCAGGTTTTGTAACCTACTGGGACAATGACGTCATCGGGCATAACAACGCAGTCCATGCATGGGGTTTTGTAACCTACTGGGACAATGACGTCATCAGGTATAATAACGCAGTCCCTGCATCAGGTTTTGTAACCTACTGGGAGAATGACGTCATCGGGCATAACAACACAGTCCATGCATGGGGTTTTGTAACTTACTAGGACAATGACGTCATCGGGCATAATAACGCAGTCCATGCATAGGGTTTTGTAACCTACTGGGACAATGACGTCATCGCGCATAACAACGCAGTCCATGCATCAGGTTTTGTAACCTACTGGGACAATGACGTCATCGGGCATAATAACGCAGTCCCTGCATGGGGTTTTGTAACCTACTGGGAGAATGACGTCATCGGGCATAACAACACAGTCCATGCATAGGGTTTTGTAACTTACTAGGACAATGACGTCATCGGGCATAACAACGCAGTCCATGCATAGGGTCTTGTAACCTACTGGGACTATAACGTCATCGGGCATAATAACGCAGTCCATGCATAGGGTTTTGTAACTTACTAGGACAATGACTTCATCGCGCATAACAACGCAGTCCATGCATCAGGTTTTGTAATCTACTGGGACAATGACGTCATCGGGCATAATAACGCAGTCCATGCATGGGGTTTTGTAACCTACTGGGACAATGACGTCATCGCGCATAACAACGCAGTCCATGCATCAGGTTTTGTAACCTACTGGGACAATGACGTCATCGCGCATAACAACGCAGTCCATGCATCAGGTTTTGTAACCTACTGGGACAATGACGTCATCGCGCATAACAACGCAGTCCATGCATAAGGTTTTGTAACCTACTGGGACTATAACGTCATCGCGCATAACAACACAGTCCATGCGTCAGGTTTTGTAACCTACTGGGACAATGACGTCATCGGGCATAATAACGCAGTCCATGCATGGGGTTTTGTAACCTACTGGGACAATGACGTCATCGGGCATAACAACACAGTCCATGCTTGGGGTTTTGTAACCTACTGGGACAATGACGTCATCGGGCATAATAACGCAGTCCCTGCATGGGGTTTTGTAACCTACTGGGACAATGACGTCATCGCGCATAACAACACAGTCCATGCTTGGGGTTTTGTAACCTACTAGGACAATGACGTCATCGGGCATAATAACGCAGTCCATGCATGGGGTTTTGTAACCTACTGGGACTATAACGTCATCGCGCATAACAACACAGTCCATGCATCAGGTTTTGTAACCTACTGGGACAATGACGTCATCGGGCATAATAACGCAGTCCATGCATGGGGTTTTGTAACCTACTGGGACAATGACGTCATCGGGCATAACAACACAGTCCATGCTTGGGGTTTTGTAACCTACTAGGACAATGACGTCATCGGGCATAATAACGCAGTCCATGCATAGGGTTTTGTAACCTACTGGGATTATAACGTCATCGCGCATAACAACGCAGTCCATGCATCAGGTTTTGTAACCTACTGGGACAAAGACGTCATCAGGCATAACAACACAGTCCATGCATGGGGTTTTGTAACCTACTAGGACAATGACGTCATCGGGCATAATAACGCAGTCCCTGCATGGGGTTTTGTAACCTACTGGGACTATGACGTCATCGCGCATAACAACGCGGTCCATGCGTCAGGTTTTGTAATCTACTGGGAAAATGACGTCATCGGGTATAATAACGCAGTCCCTGCATGGGGTTTTGTAACCTACTGGGACAATGACGTCATCAGGCATAACAACACAGTCCATGCATGGGGTTTTGTAACCTACTAGGACAATGACGTCATCGGGCATAATAACGCAGTCCATGCATAGGGTTTTGTAACCTACTGGGATTATAACGTCATCGCGCATAACAACGCAGTCCATGCATCAGGTTTTGTAACCTACTGGGACAATGACGTCATCGGGCATAATAACGCAGTCCCTGCATGGGGTTTTGTAACCTACTGGGACAATGACGTCATCGGGCATAACAACACAGTCCATGCATGGGGTTTTGTAACCTACTAGGACAATGACTTCATCGGGCATAACAACACAGTCCATGCATGGGGTTTTGTAACCTACTAGGACAATGACGTCATCGGGCATAATAACGCAGTCCATTCATAGGGTTTTGTAACCTACTGGGACTATAACGTCATCGCGCATAACAATGCAGTCCATGCATCCGGTTTTGTAACCTACTGGGACAAAGACGTCATCAGGCATAATAACGCAGTCCATGCATAAGGTTTTGTAACCTACTGGGACAATGACGTCATCGCGCATAACAACGCAGTCCATGCATGGGGTTTTGTAACCTACTGGGACTATAACGTCATCGCGCATAACAATGGAGTCCATGCATCAGGTTTTGTAACCTACTGGGACAAAGACGTCATCGGGCATAATAACGCAGTCCATGCATAGGGTTTGTAACCTACTGGGACAATGACGTCATCGCGCATAACAACGCAGTCCATGCATCAGGTTTTGTAACCTACTGGGACAATGACGTCATCGCGCATAACAACGCAGTCCATGCATGGGGTTTTGTAACCTACTGGGACAATGACGTCATCGGGCATAATAACGCAGTCCATGCATGGGGTTTTGTAACCTACTGGGACAATGACGTCATCAGGTATAATAACGCAGTCCCTGCATGGGGTTTTGTAACCTACTGGGACAATGACGTCATCGGGCATAACAACACAGTCCATGCATGGGGTTTTGTAACCTACTAGGACAATGACGTCATCGGGCATAATAACGCAGTCCATGCATGGGGTTTTGCAACCTACTGAGACTATAACGTCATCGCGCATAACAACGCAGTCCATGCATCAGGTTTTGTAACCTACTGGGACAAAGACGTCATCGGGCATAACAACACAGTCCCTGCATGGGGTTTTGTAACCTACTGGGACAATGACGTCATCGGGCATAACAACGCAGTCCATGCATGGGGGTTTTGTAACCTACTGGGACAAAGACGTCATCGGGCTTAACAACGCAGTCCATGCGTCAGGTTTTGTAACCTACTGGGACTATGACATCATCGGGCATAACAACGCAGTCCATGCATCAGGTTTTGTAACCTACTGGGACAATGACGTCATCGCGCATAACAACGCAGTCCATGCATCAGGTTTTGTAACCTACTGGGAGAATGACGTCATCGGGCATAACAACACAGTCCATGCATGGGGTTTTGTAACTTACTAGGACAATGACGTCATCGGGCATAATAACGCAGTCCATGCATGGGGTTTTGTAACCTACTGGGACAATGACGTCATCGCGCATAACAACGCAGTCCATGCATCAGGTTTTGTAACCTACTGGGACAATGACGTCATCGGGCATAATAACGCAGTCCCTGCATGGGGTTTTGTAACCTACTGGGAGAATGACGTCATCGGGCATAACAACACAGTCCATGCATAGGGTTTTGTAACTTACTAGGACAATGACGTCATCGGGCATAACAACGCAGTCCATGCATAGGGTCTTGTAACCTACTGGGACTATAACGTCATCGGGCATAATAACGCAGTCCATGCATAGGGTTTTGTAACTTACTAGGACAATGACTTCATCGCGCATAACAACGCAGTCCATGCATCAGGTTTTGTAACCTACTGGGACAATGACGTCATCGGGCATAATAACGCAGTCCATGCATGGGGTTTTGTAACCTACTGGGACAATGACGTCATCGCGCATAACAACGCAGTCCATGCATCAGGTTTTGTAACCTACTGGGACAATGACGTCATCGCGCATAACAACGCAGTCCATGCATAAGGTTTTGTAACCTACTGGGACTATAACGTCATCGCGCATAACAACACAGTCCATGCATCAGGTTTTGTAACCTACTGGGACAATGACGTCATCGGGCATAATAACGCAGTCCATGCATGGGGTTTTGTAACCTACTGGGACAATGACGTCATCGGGCATAACAACACAGTCCATGCATGGGGTTTTGTAACCTACTAGGACAATGACGTCATCGGGCATAATAATGCAGTCCATGCATAGGGTCTTGTAACCTACTAGGACTATAACGTCATCGCGCATAACAACGGAGTCCATGCATCAGGTTTTGTAACCTACTGGGACAAAGACGTCATCGGGCATAATAACGCAGTCCATGCATAGGGTTTTGTAACCTACTGGGACAATGACTTCATCGCGCATAACAACGCAGTCCATGCATCAGGTTTTGTAACCTACTGGGACAATGACGTCATCGGGCATAATAACGCAGTCCCTGCATGGGGTTTTGTAACCTACTGGGACAATGACGTCATCGGGCATAACAACGCAGTCCATGCATCAGGTTTTGTAACCTACTGGGACAATGACGTCATCAGGCATAACAACACAGTCCATGCATGGGGTTTTGTAACCTACTGGGACAATGACGTCATCGAGCATAACAACGCAGTCCATGCATGGGGGTTTTGTAACCTACTGGGACAAAGACGTCATCGGGCTTAACAACGCAGTCCATGCGTCAGGTTTTGTAACCTACTGGGACTATGACGTCATCGCGCATAAGAACACAGTCCATGCATCAGGTTTTGTAACCTACTGGGACTATGACGTCATCGCGCATAACAACGCGGTCCATGCGTCAGGTTTTGTAACCTACTGGGACTATGACGTCATCGCGCATAAGAACACAGTCCATGCATGGGGGTTTTGTAACCTACTGGGACTATGACGTCATCGCGCATAACAACGCGGTCCATGCGTTAGGTTTTGTAATCTACTGGGAAAATGACGTCATCGGGTATAATAACGCAGTCCCTGCATGGGGTTTTGTAACCTACTGGGACAATGACGTCATCGGGCATAACAACACAGTCCATGCATGGGGTTTTGTAACCTACTAGGACAATGACGTCATCGGGTATAATAACGCAGTCCATGCATAGGGTTTTGTAACCTACTGGGATTATAACGTCATCGCGCATAACAACGCAGTCCATGCATCAGGTTTTGTAACCTACTGGGACAAAGACGTCATCGGGCATAACAACACAGTCCATGCATGGGGTTTTGTAACCTACTGGGACAATGACGTCATCGGGCATAACAACGCAGTCCATGCATGGGGGTTTTGTAACCTACTGGGACAAAGACGTCATCGGGCTTAACAACGCAGTCCATGCGTCAGGTTTTGTAACCTACTGGGACTATGACGTCATCGCGCATAACAACGCGGTCCATGCGTCAGGTTTTGTAACCTACTGGGACTATGGCGTCATCGCGCATAACAACACAGTCCATGCATCAGGTTTTGTAACCTACTGGGACTATGACGTCATCGCGCATAACAACGCGGTCCATGCGTCAGGTTTTGTAACCTACTGGGACTATGACGTCATCTCGCATAAGAACACAGTCCATGCATCAGGTTTTGTAACCTACTGGGACTATGACGTCATCGCGCATAACAACGCGGTCCATGCGTCAGGTTTTGTAACCTACTGGGACTGACGTCATCGCGCATAAGAACACAGTCCATGCATCAGGTTTTGTAACCTACTGGGACTATGACGTCATGGCGCATAAGAACACAGTCCATGCATCAGGTTTTGTAACCTATTGGGACAAAGACGTCATCGCGCATAACAACGCGGTCCATGCGTCAGGTTTTGTAACCTAATGGGACTATGACGTCATTGCGCATAAGAACACAGTCCATGCATAAGGTTTTGTAACCTACTGGGACTATGACGTCATTGCGCATAACAACGGAGTCCATGCATCAGGTTTTGTAACCTACTGGGACTATGACATTATCGTGCATAACAACGCAGTCCATGCATCAGGTTTTGTAACCTACTGGGACTATGACGTCATCGTGCATAACAACGCAGTTCATGCGGCAGGTTTTGTAACCTACTTGGACTACGGCGTCATCGCGCATAACAACGTGGTCCATGCATGGGGTTTTGTAACCTACTGGGTCTACGACGTCATCGCGCATAACCACGCGGTCCATGCGTTAGGTTTTGTAACTTACTGGGACTACGACGTCATCGCATATAACAATGTGGTCCATGCGTCTGCTTTTGAAACAGACTGGGACTATGACGTCATCGCGCATAAGAACACAGTCCATGCATCAGGTTTTGTAACCTACTGGGACTATGACGTCATCGCGCATAACAACGCGGTCCATGCGTCAGGTTTTGTAACCTACTGGGACTGACGTCATCGCGCATAAGAACACAGTCCATGCATCAGGTTTTGTAACCTACTGGGACTGACGTCATCGCGCATAAGAACACAGTCCATGCATCAGGTTTTGTAACCTACTGGGACTACGATGTCATCGCGCATATCAACGCAGTCCATGCATCAGGTTTTGTAACCTACTGGGACTACGACGTCATCATGCATAACAACACTGTCCAAGCGTTAGGTTTTGGAACCTACTGGGACTACGACGACATCGCGCATAACAACGCAGTCCATGCATCAGGTTTTGTAACCTACTGGGACTATGACGTCGCGCATAACAACGCGGTCTATGCGTCAGGTTTTGTAACCTACTGGGACTATGACGTCATCGCGCATAAGAACACAGTCCATGCATCAGGTTTTGTAACTTACTGGGACTTTGACGTCATCGAGCATAATAACTCAGTCCATGCATCAGGTCCTGGAAAAAAAAACACCTCGTGCTGACTGACTATGTTATCATTTAATATACTTGGAAAAGGCTATAAACAACTCGACTATCTGTTTTACCATTTTATACATGGAAAAGATCGTAAACAGCTCTTGTTGACTGGCTCTGTCACCATTTAATACTTGGAAAATACTGTAAACGGTTTGTGCTGACTGGCTCTATCAACTTGTAATACATGTACTTGGAAATCACCTTAAACGGTCCTTATTCAGTGGCACTAATATTGACACCTGGAAATGGCCAATGCTTACTGACTGACTGTGAAAGCATTTAATACTTGAAAAAGGCTGTACACAATGTCTGCTGACAATATGTAATACTATTTTCATTTGGACACTACCAGTAGAGTACAAGAGTACTATTTTGTTTAAGGACTAGGAGATTACCAAATGCACGAACCTGAACTGTGAGCAGTTAAAAGAGCTGCATTTTGTTTAAGGGCTAGGAATTTATCAAAAACTAGGAGGTAAATTGCGCATATCCAGGAGCTCTATTTCCAAATTCTTACTCCGAGACAAATCTACGAAAGTCAATTCCCTTAACAGCATCAGGCGACAGTCTTTTAGATCGACTTGGAAAACGTCATTGAATTTTGTTTTGTTAAAAACTAGCCTTTCTGTCGTCTTCCAGTTATTACTGCTGGCTTTTTGGCAAAACGAGCTCACTTTTGGCAACATGGACTTTAAAAGATCGACCTCTTCTTGGAAATCGTTTCTTTCAGCTTGAAGTTTCTCATTCAAACGATTGGTGAAGTAATCATAAAGCATATTATCGGCCAATGAAAAGTCTCTGTGATACTTCATTTCGTCTGCTGAGAAATGTACACTGTCCTTCTGATCGTTTTTGTTTCTCGTAATATATAATACATCTTTCAACTGCCAGCACATCAGTCGCTTTAGAAGTACCAGAGATTCGGAGAATTTCTCCACGACCAAAACTAGATCCATTTCCGAGTCGAGCTGGAAGAGAAACTTCTTAATGGCTGCTTCATCGTGGAATGACTTCTGCGGTAATCCAAAATCATACGACATGCGGTTGTTTGTATAAGACATTGACGCCTGCTTAGGCTCGTACATTGCCCTGTGCTGCAAATACTCCCGAAGTTTCTCTTTGCCTGGTACATTTTTGTACAATCCGTAATTTCTGTGGTAATACTCAAATGCCGAGATGCTCAGCATCAAAGGCTCACGAATGATCCCGATATATTTGGTGTCAGCGGGCAAGACACTGGCAAATAGTTTCCGGTCGTAGTGGTCCACATGAGTGATCAGCATGTCAAAGGGGGAATTTTTCGGGCGAGGTACAATGTTTGAAAATCCATAATGCAAAATGTTGGCTTTTTGTGGCAGAGCCAGCAGGAGATTTCTCTTGTAGGCAAATCTCTCCAGAATGTTCATTACGGTCGTAGATCCTGCCTTGTGCACCTTCACAAACGCCAAGTGCCTCACTTCTGGACCGCACGGAGATGTCTTCATGTTGTTTTCGTTATCCTGATCGTAAATTTTCACTGTGTCATTCTCCGATACGGTGTCTCCGGCGCCAGTGCTGTTGTTGTTGCACTTGCAGCCGTGGTTGTTGTGAGAACCGTTGTTGTTGCTGAGGACCTTGATGTTGTTGCTACGGTTTGTCTGTCTGATGTCCAGGACGTTATGCCGAATTCTTGGCAGCTCCATCGGGGTTATAATGTAGATTTCTCTCCAGATTCCGAACCCAAAGAATGCGATGCATGTCGACACAAAAATGCAAACTTGCCTGATAAAAAAACAAACAAACAAAGCCATCAATGCGGTCGGTGTCAGTTCAAGGCCAGCTCATGCTGGCTTCCTCTCCGGCTGTACGTGGGAAGGTCTTTCAGCAACCTGCGGATGGTCGTGGGTTTCCACCGGGCTCTTCCCGGTTTCCTTCCGCCATAATGCTGGCCGCCGTCGTATAAGTGAAATATTCTTAACGTCGTAAAACACCAATCAAATAAAAAAAATCAAATACAACTAAAGCTAGTATACAAAAACACAGCAGATAGAGTAAACCAGAGCAGCGACAACATTGTGATAGCTGACAAATGAAAGCCGGCCTGTTGTCAATTTACCTAAGTTAATTAGGGTTTTCTTCAAACTCTCTTGTAAATGGTTAAATGGTAGCAGCTTAGACACATCCGGAAACTATGGCTTAAATAGAATTACATTTAGGTGAAGACAGTGATATTAATTGCATTTTTGTTAGAAATCACTGGTCAGGAATGACTTGAAATGCTGTGTTGTTATCGCATTTATTTATCTCCGCCAGATCATTTATTTTTAGTTGTAAATTTCAGAAGTTAATTACATGAAGGCCTACTTTTTACCGCTAAATATTTTCTATCTTCCTTTAAATTCAATACTCCCTTTCCCCTTTACACATATTGTAAATATTTGTCGTACATTTGAGTTTTGCGGGCCTGTGAGGATTACCGGGCATTGTACTGAAGCTTGCAGCGTCTGATGTCTTTTAGCCATCGATTCTCTGCAGCTGTCGTTAAGTCATGCGCAATCATTGCGTGAAACGTGAACTGCATCTTTTTTGTTAAACATAGATGTTTGACAACGGTACAAACAGCTGAATGACTAAAAAGCATATGCTTTCGCCCTGACTTTTATCGGCGCTTTTTAAGTTTAAGTTTATTACATATTTATCTTCATTTACCTCTAAACATTTTATCTCCTTCTTTCTATTCAATATTTCCTTTTCACATGTTATAAATATTTATCCTTCAATATCCCAAATGGGGATATTTATCGTGCTGGTTCAATGGAGCGACATGCCGAAGACACCAGACGTGACGTCCCATCCAGTAACATTATACTGACACCAGCCCCATACTGCAGTACTTGGCCTATTTCTCTCTTGTCGAACGGCAATCAAGGTAGTGCCAAGATAACTGATACCTAAAATCTTAGGTATAACTTGATTTTGGATTGAAGCTCGGATCTACCGTGTAGGAGGCAGACGCTCTGTCTACTACGCCATCCCGGCCGGTACTCCTGTTTGAAAATGCCACACAATTAAAATTATAACGAAGACAAATATTTAATTAGCTCTCCTGTCACGCGATACAAGCATATAAAATTGTGCAGTAAACGCCGTTTTAACATACGAATGTACGTTAGCCACTTTGATGTAGCACAGGCATGTAGTTTTGTTAACCAGTGTAAAGTTCGTTGGAAAACTGCCCAACAGTGAAGGTGAAGGAGTACCGGGTAGTCTCACTCCTCTGGGACAGGTAACATTCAGAGATAACAATTGTCTCACTGTTGCAGTGTTTCGGGTACAAAACAATTTGTCAAGAACATTTGTTCATGACATCTTTCCTCTTTTACTGAGTTAGAATCTGAAAAAAATAATCTGTTAAATTTTTAACAGAAAATTCTGTGGTTTGAATGATGCTCAAATTTTGTTTGTTATTAGGAGACAGTTCTGTGTTATATTCTACAAAATCTCCTGTTAGTGTAGTACAATTTTTAAATTAATAGAATATGTGTGCTATATTTAACAGAGTAATGTGCGACAATAACAGAATACATATAGCTTCATTCAGAAACTCTCTGTTTAATTTAAAAGCTTATCTTATTTTTTTAGAGAAACATGCAGAAATCTATAAATTTTATCGATTTATTGATTTTTTATGTATTTGTTTGATTGTTTATAGTATTCAGTTAAGTGAGTTGTACTAGACTGATTCGGTTATATATATATATATATATATATATATATATATATATATATATATATATATTCTTACAAGAACAGAATCGGTCTCTCTCTCTCTCTCTCTCTCTCTCTCTCTCTCTCTCTCATGAAAATTACCTTTATGTTACAAACATTTACACTGGGTGTTACACGGAAGAAATGTAGGTGGGGTGGCTATTGAAGACAGGCTGTTTTGCTCTGAGCAGTTTGATTCTGTCTTCTCACAAACCTACTCTCTATAAACTACTGTGTACTAGTGTGGCAAAAATGCCCATCCACATAAGTTTGTGTACCAGCAGTACACAGATTGTGTAATCTATACACAAGCGTTTTACAGAGTAATCGTCTGCCATTGTATAACTTTTGAAAACAATATGGCTTTAACTTAAAACGTGCCAAATAAATAAATAAAGAAATAATGTTCACGGATTTCTGATGGTCACAGCATGGTCAAAGAGAAACAATCTATAAATTTTCAAGATAATCAAAACGGACAAGCGTCAAGAGAAATTTCCCCCAAAACTATGAATTCCGCTGGGCGAAAGATTTGTTGACTGAACAACAACATAAAGGTTATTTACTTAGCAAATCTAAACCATGGACTTAGGCAACTGATAATAGTTTATGACGTATTGGCTCAATCTGTCATCTGATGTAGCTTAAGTTAGAATGGAGTTTCTTGGCAAATCCAGCCTGGAACACTCGTACATTTCGGTTTACTTCACTTATTGTAAACGAATAAAAAACGGGTCGGAGCTCAATTAAGAAAATATTAAAACCCGTATTAAAACTTATTGAGAAGATCTTACCGTCGTCCAACATTTTGACAGCACATTTTTACGCCGAAAAGCCAGCGGGCTAGCTCTGTATGCTCCCTCTGACGAGTCTAGTGTTAACTCTTTTATTGTTGGAAAGATGTATGACGTGTTAATATTTACACCTGACCAAACTGACCTTGATATAGATTCTACCATGACTATGACCTTCAAATACCACGAGGGTCCACATTAGGTACGGCGTGCAATATGGCCAGCCTTGACTAGGTGTATATCGAGCACACACACATGCTGACATACAAATCAGTGCGGAAGAGGTGTGTGGAGAGGTGGGGCTGGAATAGGAGGTGGTGGTGGGGGAGGGGGCGATGCGTTATGCGTCAACATGCCTTAAGACTTTGTGAGATCGAAGGAGTCTTCATGTAGCATTGCACAGTACACCAGGTACACACACGCACATGGACATATCGACCACACTACGGCCATTATCACGCTATATACACGATATAATACATTATACGTACGCTATTTACACATGAGTGGAAGGGACAATGCATGCTGCTATGACTTGACTTACTTAATGTGTGATCGCTTTATATTTTCATCGCTTCGTTCAGTTCTTCTCATTGTAGGATATGATAGGGCATGATTTTGGTGGAATCAGTGCCTTCGATGTGGGCATTCATGGGGGGAAATGATTTAACCTGTTCAGGGCTACCAGCTGGTTAGTTCAGTACAGGCCGGTTAATAGGTGTGGGAAATCTGAACAATTCTGGCGTCCCGGGCCCCCCGTTCGACTATAAAGTAATTATAGGCTTAGTCAATTGTTGTTACCAGGGCGACACATGTTACAGTCTTGTTATTTACGACCAACTTAACCTACGATTGCTTTAAAGTCGGCCAGTGCATGGCTGATTCCACAAAGCCAGTCAAAAAGTTAAACTATTAACTTTAAATTTTGCGAGTTAAAATTTTGAATAGTAGGAAAGGGTTATGATAAGACAAACATAATCGTATTTGAACCACAGCGACCATACATTATGCATTATATTAAGGTTTTAATTTTTGAATCCAGTGAAAAATCTTTTCGTGGAATCGATATAAGGTTTAACGAAGAGTTCGCAGTGTTACATGAACGTAATTACCTTAGCACCCAATAATAAAGGCAAAACGTCCAGATTGTAAATAGCTCTACGAGGACTTAACTATTATAGTAAGGTACTCGGTATCGAAGGCAAAACGTGACCATGTAATGTGCTTGTTGCGTGTCGACTGATGAAATTATACTTTTGATGAAACTTTGAAAATGGCCGACACAATCATTGCAATTTCCAGGATCAAAGTAAAAAGGCACGTATATCAGTAACACTTTTCATTTCTGAAAAGGTTGAAGAATTTTAGGTTGCTGAAAGAGAAAAATGTGATTTACAAACCTGTAATCCGTCATGTCGTAGATACTGACGTGCGTTCAATGACCACCGCTGATGTCAGGTTTAATCTTCACCGGAGTATACACGGTGCATATGAAAATACTTCTTACTGCGCATCTGCCGATCTCTACACTCGCTTTACATCACTGCTACCTCTAGACAAGCTTGGTATTTGTATCCTCTACAAGGCACATATGCCTGTTTACGAAATGAACCACTTAAATTGAACAGAAAGGCTGAGTGATGCTGTTATATCTCATATTCAACATTATATCATATTAGTCTAATAGAATGGTTATGTTGAATTGATAGAATATGTGTGTTACATTAGTTACAGAATAATCTGCTGCAATAATAGAAACCTACAACATTCTAGCATCACTCAAATAACTGGTTAATTTAACAGATTTATTTTTTTGAGAGTAGGCTTTGTATTACCAATGATGTTGTTTGGTGTGTTTGTTAGAATCATGTTTTGTATATCTTAGATAAAGATAACACCTGTATTATTGATTGAGACCGAGTGATTGTGTTGTCTGACATTACTTCCGGCATTATAGCCCTGACCCCAGTGATCTGGGCATTGTTCAAGAGTTCTGTACCAAATGTGGTACTGGTGGCAGTGATGTAAAATGAACGTAGAAAACGACGCATGCGCGGTAAGGAGTATGGCATGTGACATCCAAATGCACCGGAAGTCACGCCAAATCGCGTGATCTAAGACGCTATGCAAATCTAGGCCTCTCAACAGACGATAACCAAAGCACGCCTGTGCCAACCATAGGCCATAAGGGACGTTCCTGGTCAATGGGCACAAGATCAATTTACAAAACAACAGGCAACCAAAGAACTAAGAAAGAATATAAAGTAAGATGTTATAGGACGGAGTCATGAATACTAAAGAGAATCAGTCACCAGTTTTCAGTGATGTCGGAGAGACTGGAAGAATGTTTCAAACTTCCTCCTCAAATTACCTTTAATCAGTATCTAAATCGTGCGGCATTGTATAGTTTATCGTTAATAAAGAAATATGTGTGTCATTTGTGCTATGATTAAACATGATAACCTCATGGCGGTGTTAGTCTATACGATGTAATCCTGCCTCTGATCAGAACAGACGACTATCCCGTTATGGGCCCTGGCTAATTTCTATTAAGCAACTTAAATTGTAAATGCTTTAAAAGACAAACTCAGATAAGGAAAGAACTAAAACTGTGGTTGGTACATTGTTTTGCACTAAAGAATCGGTGTACAAATTTTAAACTTCCTAAAAGCAATATACTTTAATTGCAGCTGTATTTGAGTTTTTTAAATCATGGGAAGGTTGAAAATATGACGACTACCGCCGTGATGGCTAGGCTTATATCGACCGTTTTGTAATCACCGAATAAAGAGATTATATTGATTTTAAAAACGTTGTTATCGACGATAGACTGAATACTGGAGCACACTGTAAGAGCAGTGGGTCCACAAAATGACGAAAAGAATGTGCAATCAAACGACAGTGTTTTACAATTTGACAACATTGTTGTACAGCCAGACTATATGGTTTGCAAAAGAATGAACCCTAAACAATCAAGCCATGAACGATAATGTGATACAAACGAAGGACAACCTTACACAATTCGACGGTTATTTTATTCAAACTGTAAGCCCTAAACCTCACATTCAAGGCCAATGATGTTAGACAAACGAACGATAATGTCACACAAACGAGTTATAATGGTATACAAATCGGCAATAATTTAACACAAACGACTGTAATGATAGTGTACAGACAGACTACAATGGTATAGAAACGGACTACAGTGGTGTACAAGTGAACTACAATTGTATACAAACGGACTACAGTGATATACAGACTACAGTGGTGTACAAACGGACTACAATGGTATACAAACGGACTACAATGATATACAAACGGACTACAGCGGTGTACAAACGGACTATAATGGTATACAAATGAACTACAATGGTGTACAAACGGACTACAGTGGTGTACAAACGGACTACAATGGTATAAAGACGGACTACAGTCGTACACAAACGGACTACAATGGTATACAAACGGACTACAATGGTGTACAAACGGACTACAATGGTATACAAACGGACTACAGTGGTATTCAAACGGACTACAATGGTATACAGACGGGGTGGGAATGCATACAAACGAACTATAATGGTATCTAAGGGAGTGATAACTCAATACAGAAGGGCAATAATGTTCACACTAGACTTTTCGTGGTGAGATCAAGTCCAGTTCATGCTGGCTTCCTCTCCGGCCGTACGTGGGAAAGTTTTGTCAGCAACTTGCGGATGGTCGTTGGTTTCCACTGGGCTCTGCCCGGTTTCCTCCCACCACAACGCTGGCCGACGTCGTATGAGTGAAATATTCTTGAGTACGGCGTACTCCAAAACACCAAACAAATAAATATTTAAATAAATAGACTTTTTGTGTTAATGATGTGGTAACTTTCAACCAAAAACATGGTAACTTTTTATAAAACTGATGCTGCCTGTTGTCACTTATACCGTAAAGAAGACAATTCACGCTCGCTGACACATACTGGGTCGACAGTTGGTACAATATCTGTTCATTATAATGTTATTTTGCATTATCGATGGAAACTTCCCATATTTATTCGTTATTCTGCTGGACTTGTAGGTGTAGGGCCTGCCACGTTATGTGTTGTAACACTGGGCTGTAACTCCTCAGTCTCAAACGGAGACGGTTCTGGCATATTGCATGAGATCCCTATATCAGATGGTTATGAGAGCAATAAATCACTCCGAGCACAAACATTGTCAAATACATCCTGCGGTAAAATTTATGACAGAGATAGTGTTTCACTTCGGACAATGGGCTTTTATTTTTAACCGGTGATGATTGCAAATTATATGGGTCATGCTCATGGTCAGCACAGACCTTAGACTGTTAAGTCATAAAACATTTCCCTTATACTTATCAAACTCACGTGAGACCCAGATGTTGACATTGGTCTCATTCATGGCTCGAAATTAATAAGCAACTCAAAGGAGAAGAAAATTTAAATATCAATGAAACACCTATGAAAAGAGTATGCATTTCCTCGCAAGTGTATACCATAAACATTCTAATATGTACCTCAAGTTGATAAATTATAAATAAAGTCAGCGCAAAAATCTGCTGAGGGCAACTCCATTTTGCCTTAAAACTAGTCTTGAAATCTTCTGTGATAGGAGGAGAATTACCGTCGAAAACCGCCGAAGTGCAGTTCGTACATTTCTGGTAGAACACTTCTTCCCAGAGGGTAGCGAACAGTACAGTTTGTTTTCCCCTTGACAATCGGGACACCGGAATGTTGGACGTAGGTTCCGAGTTTACACGAACAAGCCGGCAGTTTTAACGACTCTCATTGGCTGAGAGGCAACACATCCTCAGCATAAATTACAGGGTGTTAAAGATGGAGAAAGCGATGAACTCCGCGATGTATGTCAGCTTTTCCGTATTCAGGCTTTACCTTATCTATACCCACATTCTATATACATTTAACCATTTTACTGTTAACCTGATTTCAATACTTCTTTTGTCAACAAATTTTATAAGCCAGGTAAATCTCCATATACCCTCAGCCTTTGAAATCCCAGAAAAAAGTTAAACTTGGATCAGATCATATTTGTAAGCGTGTCATTAATGTCTTAATATTTGGACTGTAGTCTTGGGAAAACTTAATTCCAAAATAAACAGTCTACTTAACAAGTGGAAACCAACACTTGCTTGAAAACTTGAATTTACTATTTATTCTCATAAGGTAAGTTTTTTGAGTGTTTTGAGCGCGAGATCGCTTATGTTTTCAGTACTCTTATAAAAATCTATTGCGGAGTTAGTGTTGAGTCATCTGCAAAATAAAGAAATAAAAAAACCTTTCACAATGTCCTCGTATATCCTTTTCCCTTCAATTTGTGTCATATGAGTTCTTCTTGTTTCGCTTCGACTGTGATTCTTATAGCCCTTCGTTTGCAAACCGCGCCAAAACGAAAATGGGAAAGAAAATATCGTCTTTTTTGTCTTACTTATACACAGTACTTCAATTTATGTATATTTTAAAGCTAGTTTAACAATTGCCATCAGGGTTCTGCCAGTTGGGTTGCTGCAGAGCGGCCACATAGTCTGCTATGGTAAGTCGGCCATGGTAAGTCGGCTAAGCTCTGGACAGTTTTACTTTTGTGAATTGTTAAACGGGTTCTTGTGCTACAAGAAAAGACTGAGCTTTATGAAAGAAAAAATATAAAAAAGCTTAACAAAGGCGGTTTGGGGAAATTTGCCTACCGTTTTTTAGAAATCCCCTTCATGCTATTCCCTGTAAGCTGTGAGTCACAAACCTCTCCACCTGGACGTTACAATGGCGATCTGACAGTCACCACCCCACCCCCACCCCCCCACAAACCCCACCTTCTTTATCGAACCTTCCAATAAATCTCCCACCAAGCGGTTAGATCTTCTCTGTTGATAGACACAATGATGTGACAGCTTGTAAGAGACAGAGGCAGCTAGAGACCTGACTAGAGAGGTGATGCACGCCACGTCTAATGAACTGCAGCTAAAATCACCACAATATTCTTATTTACTTGATTCATCTTAGGGGGCGTCTAATTTGCTACTATTTACGCATTTGTGTATGAGCGGTTAGAATAAAACCCAAACTGCATGCTGTACATTGGTATATTTTATTTGATTGGTGTTTTATGCCGTGCTCAAGAATATTTTACTTGTATGATTGCGGCCAGCAATATGGTGGAAGGAAACCGAGCCAAACCCGGGGGAAACCCACGACCATCCGTAGGTTGCGGAAAGTTGACAAGGCAGTATTTCGTTGTCATTTATCACACTTTCGTCACTGCTCTGACTAATCTCTGAAGTGTCGGTCAGTTATGCTGTATCACACTGTCGTCACTGCTCTGACCTTACTCTCCGAGGTGTCAGTCAGTTATGCTGTATCACACTGTCGTCACTGCTCTGACCTTACTCTCCGAGGTGTCGGTCAGTTATGCTGTATCACACTGTCGTCACTGCTCTGACTTTAATCTCCGAGGTGTCGGTCAGTTATGCTGTATCACACTGTCGTCACTGCTGTAACTTTACTCTCCGATGTGTCGGTCAGTTATACTGTATCAGTCTGTCGTCACTGCTCTGACTTTAATCTCCGATGTGTCGGTCAGTTATGCTGTATCACACTGTCGTCACTGCTGTAACTTTACTCTCCGATGTGTCGGTCAGTTATACTGTATCAGTCTGTCGTCACTGCTCTGACTTTAATCTCCGAGGTGTCAGTCAGTTATGCTGTATCACACTGTTGTCACAGCTCTGACCTTACTCTCCGAGGTGTCGGTCAGTTATACTGTATCAGTCTGTCGTCACTGCTCTGACTTTACTCTCCGAGGTGTCAGTCAGTTATGCTGCATCACACTGTCGTCACTGCTCTGACTTTACTCTCCGAGGTGTCGGTCAGTTATGCTGTATCACACTGTTGTCACTGCCACTGTTGTCACTGCTGTGACTTTACTCTCCGCGGTGTCGGTCAGTTATGCTGTATCACACTGTTGTCACTGCTGTGACTTTACTCTCCGAGGTGTCGGTCATTTATGCTGTATCACACTGTTGTCACTGCTCTGACTTTACTCTCCGAGGTGTCAGTCAGTTATGCTGTATCACACTGTTGTCACAGCTCTGACTTTACTGTCCGAGGTGTCAGTCAGTTATACTGTATCGCACTGTCGTCACTGCTGTGACTTTACTCTCCGAGGTGTCAGTCAGTTATGCTGTATCAGACTGTTGTCACTGCTGTGACTTTACTCTCCGAGGTGTCAGTCAGTTATACTGTATCAGACTGTCGTCACTGCTCTGACTTTACCCTCCGCGGTGTCGGTCAGTTATGCTGTATCAGTCTGTCGTCACTGCTCTGACTTTAATCTCCGAGGTGTCAGTCAGTTATGCTGCATCACACTGTCGTCACTGCTCTGACTTTACTCTCCGAGGTGTCGGTCAGTTATGCTGTATCACACTGTTGTCACTGCCACTGTTGTCACTGCTGTGACTTTACTCTCCGAGGTGTCGGTCAGTTATGCTGTATCACACTGTTGTCACTGCTGTGACTTTACTCTCCGCGGTGTCGGTCATTTATGCTGTATCACACTGTTGTCACTGCTCTGACTTTACTCTCCGAGGTGTCTGTCAGTTATACTGTATCAGACTGTCGTCACTGCTCTGACTTTAATCTCCGAGGTGTCAGTCAGTTATGCTGTATCACACTGTTGTCACAGCTCTGACTTTACTCTCCGAGGTGTCGGTCAGTCATGCTGTATCACACTGTTGTCACTGCCACTGTTGTCACTGCTGTGACTTTACTCTCCGAGGTGTCGGTCAGTTATGCTGTATCACACTGTTGTCACTGCTGTGACTTTACTCTCCGAGGTGTCAGTCAGTTATACTGTATCAGACTGTCGTCACTGCTCTGACTTTACTCTCCGAGGTGTCAGTCAGTTATGCTGTATCACACTGTTGTCACAGCTCTGACTTTACTGTCCGAGGTGTCGGTCAGTTATGCTGTATCGCACTGTCGTCACTGCTGTGACTTTACTCTCCGAGGTGTCGGTCAGTTATGCTGTATCAGACTGTTGTCACTGCTGTGACTTTACTCTCCGAGGTGTCGGTCAGTTATACTGTATCAGACTGTCGTCACTGCTCTGACTTTACCCTCCGCGGTGTCGGTCAGTTATGCTGTATCAGACTGTCGTCACTGCTGTGACTTTACTCTCCGAGGTGTCGGTCAGTTATGCTGTATCAGACTGTTGTCACTGCTGTGACTTTACTCTCCGAGGTGTCGTTCAGTTATGCTGTATCACACTGTTGTCACGGCTGTGACTTTACTCTCTGAGCTGTCAGTGAGTTATGCCGCATCACACAGAAGAAGCTTATGGAATTATCCACTGGCTACTCCCATAAGAAATTAAAGATCAAACCTTGTACATTAACTAGAAGTTTAACCCTTTGAGCTAGTACGAAACTCCCGTTCTTTTATTGATTTTTTTATTTATGGAGAAGTATGTATATACGCGGAAGAAGATTTCGGGGACATCATACAAGAATATTGTTTTGGTCTCTTTCAACGTCACGCAGGTCGCATAAACCACTTAAAGCACTCTAACAAGCACAAGTCAACTTAAATTGGTACACGCACAACATACCTTAGTTTACAGACTTATCCGGTATATCCACAAGTACAAATGGTCGCACAGATCTGTAGTTTTTGTTAATTTAGCTCTCTAACACTTACATTTGCACAGTTGTTGAGTTTTGTAACCCAGAAAGCGGCGTACAGACACCATGCACCTGACATGTTCTTTTATGCATGTTGGCATATTGCCAAGACTAGCTACCTTTGATGAGACGTTGGAATCGTCCAAAACAAGGTTGGAAAGGTTAAGGTTACATGTAACTATCGTCTGTTTCAATGAAAACCTAAACAAATCACACACAGTTCTCGAAGAGGGCCTTGAGATCATTGAACAAGATCATGTCAAATTCCATTGAAAAGTACAGTTCGGATATTTAAAGAAAACATTCTAATTAGTCGAAAGGTTGTCTCCCCTATTGTGTTCAAATTAGAATCGCCCGAGCCCACATTCGCTATACATATGAAGTTGGTGTGTACTTCATGTGTATGGGGATGAAAACTGTGCGGTGCAACAAAATAATACAATTTTGGTGAAATCTGTTAAAACCTCGTTCATCAAACAGCGTGTGCATCCATTTCACCGGCATCTGTCTCACGCAATACACAGCAAAAAAGCAAACCATTATATCTTAATTTAGATTCATTGATAACTAAGGTTTTATTTCAGCCTCTCATATATACCAACTTCATATTTGTCATTTACAAAATAAATGGTTTCTTATGCCCTTGTATAAATATATATCCAACGTTGACAAAGGTGGGAAAGTTAACTGAGACTACAGACTTCTGTTCATTTACAAACTATCACCACAAATATATAGCCAAACATATATTATTATACAGAAATTTTCTAGGAACAACATCCTAATCAAATTTCCAACTCGCTGTCGGTTGATATTATCTAGATTAAATGCAGATATAGGTATGCCTTTACCCTTTGACTGCAACTGTTCATTAAAGGGATACAGAATCGATGCTGATTGGCTGACAGTGGAGATAGTATTCCGTGGGTTAAACCCAGCAGCCTTGGTCACACTTGAATAAATCTGCCATACCTAAAATTCACCTTACGCCAGGTATAGCCAGGACTTGCATGTCTGTAACATCAGCCAATCAGAATCGATTCTGTAGCCTTTTGAAGAACCACGCTGATATAATAAAGATGGGTACTTATACATCCCTTTACCCCTGGTTGAACGGAATTAGAAATCAAGACTGCACGTCTTACATACATAAGCACAGAAAAGAGTATGCCACGAAAAAGCTCACTAAAATTAATGTTGAAAATTATAACCTCGAGATACATTCGAAAAAGGAAATGATAGTTCTAGGATTTGCAAACTTTGTTATTCCTATTTTAGACCGAAGTCAAGGGCACTCCTCAGTTTTAATTTAGTCAGATATATAGTAGCCTCACTGTTCATGTTGCCATGGTAACAACGTGCTGTTGACGGTATGTGCGTGCATGGTGTGATGTTCGTTGAAGACAACTTGTCTGCCACCTACATGGCGACCAAGTCGGTACGCCACAAGTGAAAAACTTCGTCAGTAAAAAAAGTGGCTTAACTGGGAAACTCCGGCTTGATCAAGCAATAAAACTGAAAGCTATTGTGTAGGTGACAACAACCAAATGCATAATTTGGCCTAGTTTTGTAACTTAGTTCTGTCGTGTACAGGGTAATTCAGTTAAACTTAAATGGAAATAATTTTGAAAAATGTTGTATGAGAATATATCCTTTTTTGTCTCATTCACCAAGTGTAGCTTGTTAACGCCGTCGAAATTGCCATCGGTAGAAGGTCTTGTTAGTACATAGATCAAGATCTTTCAACATAAAGTCACAGAATTACGCAAAACCATTCAAGTGGGGGATTATATGGGCTACATGTGAGCAACATTACCTGTCCTATAAGCGATATGATATTTTGTCAGAATTGTGTTTGTGTTGTGAAATTGAGAATAGTGTCATGGCCATATTGGAATAAATCCTAAGTTCATCTGACCAGCGTTCAGCCATTCCTTACGCATCGATACATAGGACACAACCAAACTTGTTTCGGTAGTCATCCATTTCATGTTCTCGTCCAAGAGTCTTTAAAGCGTAACCGTTCAATCTGTGTTCTTGGTCAAATGTGCTAGCCTACTGTGCTTCAAAGCGTAACCGTTCATTTCACCGTCCTGGTCAAGTGTGTTACTGCACTTGAAATCGTAACCATCCATTTCACGTTCTTAATCAAGTGTTTTACTGCGCTTCAAATAGTATCCGTCCATTTCACGTCTTTGGACAAGTGTGTCACTGCGCTTCAAAGCATAACCGTCCATTTCACGCTCTCGGTGAAGTTCCTTACTTACTTGGAAAAGCATAACCGTCCATTCCACGTACATGAGAGAGGCATCAAAGAACACATCAGATAAATAACAGATTTTACTAGAGGGTGAGAGCTTTTTTTCAACGATGTTGTCACAATTCTCATCTCCATGAATGGAGATAGCACTGTGTTTCTTAACTCTGTATCCATTAAGGATTGAACAACTCCACTGTACATTATAACTTATCCCGGTGCTGAGAATGATATATGGGGACATAAACCCGGAGTAAAAATTTCAGCCCTGAGGGTTAATTCCCCTACTCAAAGCGCAGATAACGATTTTGTCCCTGCAATATTTATCAACTAGAAAGTTAGCCTCGCGTATATGTAAAACTTAACTAAGAAAACTCATGGTTACTTTGTTGACTGCAGACAGCGCTGGTATAGAGACGTGACATGGAATGTAGCGCCATAAAGAAAAATGAGGCCAGCTTAAGCAGCAATTTAATGATGCATGGTATAAATTTAGCGTACCAAGGAAAAATGACGTCTCATGTCAGGTGATGCTGTACTTTAACGTACCTACGTAAATAGCTGTAAATTTAAAGTCAAAAAGGGCGTTGTTTTACTCTGCAGATAAATACAAGTTGTTACTAGACTGTCTCAAACCTATGGGTGGAGGAAACCTGAATGTCTGAAGTAAACCACTGCTCTACGCCAGTCTCCTGACAAACATCCCAAGATAAAATCTCAACGAAGTCAGCTAAAGCTGAATTAGGGCCTGTGACCTCATCGATCAGAGGTCGATTGACTGTGGTGAAAATACGAACTTTAGCCAGCTGAATCAAGTTTCTGGTTTTAAGGAGGCAATATAAAGATCGAAACTACCCACGTTTATTTCATATGGTGAAGAAGATAGATATTGCACGTATTGCTTGGTTTACCATCTGTGACTGTTTAAAGAAAATCACAGGGGCCTCAATCTGTGCTTATGGTTGTTATGATAAGTGGTCAGAAGCGGCGGCTTTATTTTTGCGAAAATCAATGGAATAAATTAAAGAACGCAATCTCCTTCTAAGTTTTTGTGGAAAGGTTTTGTTACAAAAATACGAAGAGTCACGGGTAACGACTTATAAACTATATCTCTGTGTATGTGTTCTGCTGGAGTCAAGTGACTAACACCTCCATTGTTATACCTATAGTTGGGGAATGTCTTGGCCAGTATGAGAGTTACGCGTTCGAACTCTTTTGTCACTGGAGATAAAAAATAGTCCTTTTGTAGCCTGTAATCTGTCAAAATATTAGTATAACCTAAGCGCCTGAAGAAAGGCTTCGCTTTAAGGTAATTACAGCAGACGACGAAGAAAACTGACAAGCTGAATGTTTAATGGTGACCTGAAGATGTTCCTGATGGAAAGAGGTGTCACTTGTGTCTCTGGAACACGGTGAGACAGCTTACCGGTATATTTAATATCGACAGTTGCCAGTCACATGATACAGTGACGTTTTTATCTTCAGCGACAAAAGAGTTTGAACTTCACTTACCCCCTTACAGGAAGTGAAGAAAGAAAGCCGCTTCGCCGGACAGATCTTTCTTTTCAAAGGTGCTGAGGCCATAAATATCGACTTTACAAATGATGTTGTTGTGCTCATTAGGCGATACAAAATATGTCAAACTTACAGGAGCATATTTATACGTGAAATTTAGAGAACTAGCCTCTGTCAAGTAATCCCTAGCTCATACACCTTACAGCGTAAGTACCGCTTTCTACGCTCAATTTACACCGCTGCCACTATCAGACAAGTCTGACCTTTAGAGCATGTGCTTAGCTTCACCACTGGTGTCCTCGCGCGGAACTATTTAATCATCATTCATATACAAAAGTGATTTGGGTGCTGGTTAGAATCACCTTGTGCATGCTTTAGATGAAGAGAATTGGTGTGTATACGGTATTATTACACCCAAATGTTGAGAGAAAATTCTATTGGTTTCTGGCATCACTTCCTACGTCATCACCTGACCCCAGTGACCTCGGCGTTGTTCAAGATTTCTGTTCAAAATTTGCTAGTGGTGGCAGTAATGTAAAACGAATGTAGAAAGCGGTCCCTGCGCTGTAAGAAATATGACCCCAGCCTTCGTTTGTTTCTGTCCAACCAGACAGAATGTCCTAATTAAGGCTGCCAAGGTGAGGCAATAATAGTTCACTTTAGTAATAAGAGGTTGTACCTGAGATTTTTGACCTTATTCGCTAGCCAAATCAAATTTTCGGTATCCCCCAAAGATAGATCAAATTATTGCCTTTCAGTAAATATTAAACTCGTACCTTTTTAGCTGTGGTGTTAAAATGACTCTACTGTTTGAAAAAAATTTTAATGTGACCAGCTTGATAAATTTTAGGAAGTTTATCACCAATTTTGAACTGTAACTCGTGCAGAGATGAGGCTAATACGTTGTGACAGGTAAAAAAAAAAAAAAAAAAAAAAAAAAAAAAAAAAAAAACAAAAACAAATCACGCTGAGGTTGTTTTATACGCAACACTTTCTTTGATCCCGTGACTGCATAACTGACTGTAGATCTAAATTCAAAAGAAAGCGGTATACATACAGGAAACAGTATTATAGCTCACAATTCATTCATATTTTACTGCAAAAATATACTGTTTGTTATTTTACAGCATACGTCAACAAATTTTTGATGAGCTATTAACATTCACTTATGTGAGATACGTTTCGCATCCCTGTCAAAATGTACTTTAGTCAGTGTATTTGTTTGCCATATCATGTCAAAATGTACGTTAGCCGGTATGTTTGTTTGTCATATGATGTCAAAATGTACGTTAGCCAGTGTATTTGTTTGCCACATTATATGTCAAAATGTACGTTAAACAGTTTGTTTGTTTGACACATCATGTTAAAATGTAGGTTAGCCGGCTTGTGTGTTTGCCATATCATGTCAAAATGTACGTTAGCCAGTGTGTTTGTTTGCCATATCATGTCAAAAAGTACGTTAGCCGGTTTGTTTGTATGCCATATCACGTAAAACTGCACATTCGCCGGTTTGTTTGTTTGCCATATCATGTGAAAATGTGCGTTAGCCAGTGTGTTGTTTGCAATATCATGTCATAATGTACGTTAGCCAGTGTGTTTGTTTGCCATATTATGTGAAAATGTACGTCAACCCGTTTGTTTGTTTGCCATATCACATAAAACTGCACATTCGCCGGTTTCTTCGTTTGCCATATCATGTCAAAATGTACGTTAGCCTTTTTGTTTGTTTGCCATATCATGTGAAAATGTGCGTTAGCCGGTTTGTTTGTTTGCTATATCATGTGAAAATGCACGTTAGCTTGTGTGTTTGTTTGCCACATCATGTCAAAAAGTGTGTTACCCAGTTTGCTTGGTTGCCATATCAAGTCAAAATATTCGTTAGCCTGTGTGTTTGTTTGCCATATGAGGTCAAAATGTACGTTAATCGCTTTGTTTGTTTTCCATATCATGTCAAAAAGTGTGTTACCCAGTTTGCTTGGTTGCCATGTCGTGTTAAAATATTCGTTAGCCAGTGTGTTTGTTTGCCATATTATGTGAAAATGTACATTAGCCTGTGTATTTGTTTGCCATATCATGTGAAAATGTACCCTAGCCGGTTTGTTTGTTTGCCATATGATATCAAAATGTACGTTAGCCATTGTGTGTGTTTGCCATATCATGTCAAAATGTACGTTAGCCATGTGTGTGTTTAACATATTATGTCAAAATGTACGTTAGCCAGTGTGTGTGTTTGCCATATCATGTCAAAATGTACGTTAGCCAGTGTGTGTGTTTGCCATATCATGTCAAAATGTACGTTAGCCAGTGTGTTTGTTTGCCATATCATGTCAAAATGTACGTTAGCCAGTGTGTGTGTTTGCCATATCATGTCAAAATGTACGTTAGCCAGTGTGTGTGTTTGCCATATCATGTCAAAATGTACGTTAGCCAGTGATTTGTTTGCCATATCATGTCAAAATGTACGTTAGCCAGTGTGTGTGTTTGTCACATCATGTCAAAATGTACGTTAGCCAGTGTGTGTGTTTGCCATATCATGTCAAAATGTACGTTAGCCAGTGTGTGTGTTTGCCATATCATGTCAAAATGTACGTTTGCCATTGTGTGTGTTTGCCATATCATGTCAAAATGTTGGTTAGCTGGTGTGTTTGTTTGCCATATCATGTCAAAATGTGCGTTAGCCGGTTTGTTTGTTTGCCATATCATGTCAAAATGTGCGTTAGCCGGTTTGTTTGCTTGTCATATCATGTGAAAATGTGCGTTAGCCGGTTTGTTTGTTTGCCATGTCATGTGAAAATGTGCGTTAGCCGGTTTGTTTGTTTGTCATATCATGTGAAAATATTCGTTAGCCATTGTGTTTGTTTGCTGTATTACGTCAAAATGTACGTTAATCGCTGTGTTTGTTTGCCATATCATGTCAAAAAGTGTGTTACCCAGTTTGCTTGCTTGCCATATCAAGTCAAAATATTCGTTAGCCAGTGTGTTTGTTTGCTATATCATGTCAAAGAGGCTAATCGATATCCATGGAACTTGGTGGAAAATCGAACCAACGACACAGAAGCGAGACATTAATATCCCCGTGCACATGAAGCTGTTCTCTTAGTGAACAGGAATTTTGTGAGAATCTGGCAAACGGAGGTAATTTCTGCTTAAAAGATACATTTGTGCTGCTATTTTAAACGTCATCTACATAATGTTAAGACTTCCAGAGGTCTATTGGCATGTGTCTAGCTTTGACTGGACAGTCGAATGTTCAGTTTTATCCGTGGACCAGTCACTCCAGTCATTATATTTAGAAACATGGCCGATGATCGACTTTGGGTTACCGCCCCTTGAAGTGTAGACACTGGAGACATTCAGCGAAATTCAAGTGTCAAAGATGGCACTGTGTTGTAATTATGCAGCCTACCTTGTAACTTTGCGAATTACGAATACTTTATAATACATGGTCGATAGAAATGAAGATTGTATTTGGTTTACCAGACTTGTAATTCGCTTTCAATTTTTGTTTACATGTACGATCCACAAAAGTAGTAAACTAAATTGCAAACGTGTAGGATTGCGGCGATGTTATTGAGCGAAGCAAGTTATCCGCCAAAACGGAGCAATGGTTGGCACGTATGTTCCCGCACGAAGGTAGTAGAGGTTTGCGCTGGTGAAAGTCCAAGTGTCCGGCTTGTAGAGTTGGGTGTTGAGCTTTTGCAGGCTAAAACGGACCAATGGGTGGTTTGAATTTTGCGGATCAGATTTCGTTGGCGTCTGCACAGCAGGACGAAGCATTGGGCGACGGGTGAGCGAAATGTCGCTTTGTAAAGTTGCGTTGAGCAGTTCACAAAAATGACCACCAGACGACGAGCAAATAAGAAACACAAACGCTGGGGGAAAAATCGTCTCGGACTTGGCGCTGGCGCTCTAATTTTGTTGACGTCCGTGCTGACGGCATAAATAGAGGGTTGAGGGATAGGGGGGATCGTCAGGTTTGAGCCGTAAACAACCGCCTCAGAACTATCTAGGGGGGATCACGTTTACTGTACAGCCGTTTGAAATCTCTGAACAACCGGCGAACATCATGCCGAGAGCTGGTCTGATAAAACTTAACGGCCTTACCTTGCAAACTTTCTTTGAAGCACCTTAACCTATCTCGATCGGACGACTTGTATCGATTAGCCGCAGTCTCAAACTGAAAAATAAAGGTAGCCCACTCACTAGCCTCACCACTAAAAGATGCTTACGACAACTGTCTGAACGTCTAAACGTACTCGCCCTGGAGCGACTCCTGTACCTAGGCACGGTCTCCGGCAGTCTAATTTGGCGAGTAATTAAACGTTTCCCTACCACTACCAGAGCCACCGAGCCGGGGTCCCCACTCACAGCCCCGACTACTAAAACTCTGGGGTCGTAACGTAGGCTTATGTATCTTACTCCCTTTAACCTCAGTCCCATCCTGGGAACAGCTGCTATCTCTTAAACCTACACCTGCACTAGGGAACGAGCTTGCCATAGACGCCAGCCAAGCCCGATCGTCGACACCACGGTCTGTTTCCTAATCAACAGATCGTCCAACCCCCTGTCTGACTTCCTGACTAAGTCTGTTAAAACTCTGCTCAAAACGATCCGCTACCTTATCCACAAGACGATCCACAAACTCATCAATTCACAATGGCGGCCGCGCATCAACGTAATCCGAATTATCCCCTGAAGTAGCCATGCTAACAAGAAAACAACTATCACTATCAAGTAACTAACCAAGCCACGTAGTTCCATTGGCTTAATATACATATGACTCAGCATACATCCCTGAACTATAATTACCAGCTAAGCTAGGGTGGTTATGACTAGAGAGGACAAGGGGCCGACAATACCGGACAACGTGCATACATTGACGGGCATAACAGAGACGACCGCCGTAACACTATTGCAACACCACATGAGCTATCACCCATACAATGAATAGCTCAGCCCGAAAGTCACCGAAACAACCTACCGTATGTACAACACTATTGCCCTGAAGCACATAGCCCTCTCAAATACCATAACCAAACCAAACCAAACTACAACACAACGCATCTACAGCTGCATAAGCATAAACCAATACAAACAGTGCTATAATACACAAATTATTAAGCATACAAGGATTATATGTTGTACGCAAAAAACAGCACAAAAAAAGAAATAGTCTGAATTTCTCCCTATGTATATAGAGCTAGGACCAAAGGCCATTGCCACTTCAATCAGTAGTACTGCACCACCCTTAGCATTACACACAAAAATGCAGTCAGAATTTCACAGCCCCAAGCACGGACACAGAAGAAAGTCTAATGTAAGGGAGCGGGACACATGTAATAAGTAACCATAACAATTTTGGAAAATATCTTCAGAAATATTTACATTAAACCAGGCTAACTGAATGCAAGCTAGGTCCATTCAGGCAGACGAAAATCACCACGAGGTAGCACGTACACAAATTTACCCTTAATTTTTTTCTTTTTATGAGTTACGCCAAACTAACAACAATAACAAACTACTCACCAACTAGAACTACGCAACAATAATATTCACTTCAAACCAGCGCAAAGAAACTATGTACATGATACAGCAGATTACGACATGAGCTAAACGCAGAACTGAACGCACGCGCTTTCAGAGCAGAGACAGTCGCGGGGGGGTCCGAAAGGGAAGATAAAGCAGTAGCCAATGCTGGGAGTAACCGCTCAGCTCGCCCAGGGCGGCCAAAGAGAATTTAGACAAACGTTACGTTGTTGGACATAGCACTACCACCGCTCTCCCCTATCGAAAAGCAAAAAGAAAAACACACCAAGTTATAGAGTTCGAAATGCTACACTTCTGACACCAGTGTTGTGCAAGATGACCGAACGACTGCAGGCCTTACCAGAGGTTCATCGGGCGGAATTCCTCGCTCCGATGCTCCTGGCTCTAGAGCTTGCTTGTTCGCTCTGCTGTCTTGCTCGATCTCCTCTGGTGGTGGGGGGGGGGGGGGGAGGGATTAATTTGTAATGGCGTTTCCTCATCAAGGTTGAATGATGCACGCCAATAACGGAACGCTGAATAAATTATTTTCCCAAGAGAACTAAGCCTTTACACAGCTGTCGTAAAGAACACCGATGGTATAAGGATACACGCGTGGACAGTAAAGAGGGGGAATGTTAACACATTGAGTCCACAGAAAATGCTAGGGTTTGACCCTTGACAAATTACGCATGTTCAAACAACGATAGATAACATTTCAAGACATGCTTGGGTACACCGTTAAGTACACATTTTAGGTGTTAGAATCTGTAGCAGCGAGTGAGAAAATTGGCAACAGCCTGAAAAACTTTGTTGTGATTTCTCCCCGGTTTTAAAACCGTGTCTTCTGACAGGTTCCTACAACCCACACGAGTTAATTCTGCCTAAAATACGCGCCTGGCTTCAATATGAGGTCTACAACGAAAAAGAACATGCGCAACAGTATCTTCTACAAAACATTCCTCACAATGACCCGTGTCATGGAGATTGCATTTATGCAAATAGCTGTTTGCTTTAATGTGACCAGACAAGAGTCTAAATACGAGTATTTCGTCACAGCGACAGTTGAGAGAGAGATTGTAGCTTACGGAGATTTGAGGGTTGTGAGAATAAAAGAATCTTCATGTAACAGAGTTATCCCATTCATTTTGCCATACTGGTATAAATTTCGGTCTGACGTAACTAATAGCTTCTTGTACAGCCTCTGGTCTTCAGTGATGGCAGAACTAGATATAAGGGCGCGGAAGGATATTGGTTGTGACGAAGTGCCGCCCGGCACTACAGCATCATAAAAACTTTTCAATGGCGGACACCATGTTTTAGGATAACTTTCTCTAGCAATTTAAGCTAAAACTGGAACGAGCAGACACAGTATTTTGGGAGGCAGTTGATGTGTTCAAGTTTGAGCGTCTGAAAGTACAGTCTCTTTGTCTTGATCTAGAAGCAAAAGGCGGTTGGGTCATCGCGAATGGTACCTTGCTTTTCCCGGAAACAAAATTCAGCGAGATTTTTGTGGTGAATGCCGAAGACTGTAAGCTTGTGCTAATGTGGGAAATACCACTCGAAAATAAGTCAAGGGAGAGACAGAAAGCAATGCTTACAGAGAAATGAGCAGGAGATCCGGAACTTAGAAACAGAAAGACAATAAAAATAATAATAATAATAATGACTTTATTTCCGGCTTATTTATTGCAAGAGCAATTCCTTGAATAATTATGCAAATTGTATGAAAAATGTTGTTGTTAAAAGAGCATTCATTTATTTATTGATTTATTGAATTTGCTTATTTAGCTTTTATATTCTTGGGAACAACGTAAAACATCAATAAATAAAATAAATAAATTTAGCAAAAATAAGTATTATTTCTTTCGACCGGTGTTTGACCTTGTAAAAGTTTCACGAATTTTTCTCTTATACGCCGACAATGAGGTTTGAGGGTTAAGGAAACACGACTACCTGAGATCAACCACTGCACTGGTACCATAACAAACCTCCTCACTGAAAATGATACAGAATCGTTACTAACTGGTTGAATGAGAGATAGGCAATTAGGTAGGGCAGATTTTTGCAAACGTGACTAAAGCTGGAAGGCTTAACCCAGGAAACACGTGTCAGCCATTCAGTGTAGTTTCAGTATCACTTTATTGCCTCAATCGATCGTCCGATCGGCTGGGGCGAGAATAACAGTTTTAACAAATAAGCCAAGAAGGCCCCATAAATCAATACAACCAGACCACCGCTTGTTTAAAAGACAAGGGGACGACATGAAAGCCAGAATGTGCCATTACTGTATATTAGTTGTCCTCAAGGTCTTCACATCTTTTGGACATTGTAACGAGTACGTTTCCCTTTCCCATTTGTCAACAAATCGAGATGGTAAAGGTAGGCGAAACAAAACGCCATAAGGAAGTGGATAAAAAATGGGCAAACGGCCAGAAGGCTGCATGGTTTCTGCGATGCAAGTTGAATGTTCTTTAAAAGAAAGGAATTAAAAAGAAAACGCCGGAGGTGAATTCTGTTACTATGCAAAAATGATAGCCTTAAGAACATAACTTTATGCGCAAAGCCTTTGCGTAACATAAGAAAAAGAAAGTGAGAGACTAACCAGGCATATCTCTTTTAATCATGACAGCGTTTTAGCGAACAGGTCAGATTTTTGGGGATCAAATCTTTCGGGAATTGCCCACAAACATGGCTGTACAGCGCCGGTAAAGTCACACGTATTAGAATCATGGTTATGACACTCATCCCCTCCTGATCTAACATTTGTTCTTAAAACAAGCCTGTCAAGCGAATTATTCGAAGGTGTATTCAGATAACTGCTGTATATTGTGTACTGGCCAACGAGATACGGAGAATCTTTCTTTTTCGAAATTATCCCCTACCTGAAGAAAGAAAAGTCTCATTTACATTTCGGGGGGCTGTCACAGTTGTTACCCGTCATGGTTGTGTTACTCGCCATGATTCACCCAGGCCTACATGTACATGTCCTTTACATGTGTCAAACCCAAAAAGGATTCCCGTCTCTGTGTAAACTAAGCGCACTCTCCGAGTATATGTATTATAGCACAGTAATGCTTCTGACAGGAGAATTCTCAAGCGATGGCGCTCTCCGCAGCGGTTTAAACTTTTAAACTCAGCATGACTGCGTTGAGAATATCTCAGCCAATGAAACAACGGGAAGTTATGCTGTTTGAACAGGCGAGGTAACGTGGGTTCAGGTACTGGAATAACCGGAAACCGAGGGCTACCCTTGCTCGATAGAAGTGTGTCTGATCTCCACTGGTCTATAAGGCCTCCTAACCCGCCTCACGAGCGTTTTCTACCACTTATCACCTCCAAGGCCTAGAGAACAGTGTGTCTTGGGGAAGCTCGATTACGAGACTTATTTATTTGATGGCTGTTTAACGCGGCAGGCTGCCGAAGAATTATTCTACTTTCACGATGTTGGCCAGTTTTACGGATACAGGGAATGCAAGGTGTAACCCACCTACCTGGGTAAAGATACTGGTAGGTTTTCTCATATGTTAACCAACAGATCTGGGCCCGCTTGTACAAACATATTGTAGCTAGAATCGATTGTATACCCTACAACTGAGTTTTTACAATTGGTTGTAAAAATTAAAAGAAATGCACAAATGAATTGTAAGGCGATTGCAATTTTTTCGTCCGTGGTCAAATTTTTCGTACATAAAGGCTAAATGGTCGCTGTTAATGGTCGCTAACTTCAGTCCAGCAAAGGTGGCCTGTGTAAACAGACAATGTACCAGTCAATAACTGTCCTTGCCTTCATTTTCTACACCATACTGATTCAGCAGTTATCAACAAGATGTGAAAGAAATACTCGTAACATATTTATTATGACAAGTACATTGCACATCTTGGCAAATCGAGTCCTTAAGTACTAACTAACAGTCTACCTAGGGCAAGTATTTGTACTTAATGTTAATTTTGGGGCGATTGTAAGTATTTACTGCCAGGTCTACCTGATGGTAATTTCTGATTCTAAGTTACAACTATCGTGGCTTATAATCCTTTCGTGCAAGATGGTGTCAGTTGTAATCCAGGGCTATACTATTCAGATCTTAGTGATTTACAATCAACTTAGGCCTTCGATCCTTTTGTGCAAGCGGCCCCAGGGCGTCAAAACGACATTCGTACACCATCCGTCAACCAAAATGAACGTTCCGGGTCAATAACTGCATGGCCAGTTCTCAAAACAACTAAGAAAATATGTATAAAGTACAAAATTAGGACGGAATCATGCAAGGGGGAGTTTCAGGGATATAAGGAAATTGTACAAAACTATAGATCGCATAAGAGCTATATTTTATAAAAAAAACTAAATTTTGGTTATTTTAGATGCCTTTAAAAGCAGCTAAAACAACAGCTGTCCTCTAATATAAGAGAGATATAAAAACTCTCCGTAGTTTTGGAACGTACTATTCTCTTGATGGCTGACCATTTAACTCTATCGATTTGAAGCTCTATCGAAAGACACCTGGCCGGATTTCTGATTCGAGTAAAAAGTCACATAACCGGTGTTACGTGCGACTATTTTACCGTGTTATATGTTCAGCTATATTAAATTGAGTCTTCTGTCCTAGGTGTTGAAGTTATGTAGCTTGTTATATACATTAGGTATAAATAGCGTTTGGACGGTTCTGCCACCTATGGTTTCACGCAAGCTTTTTAAATCTACCACTGGCGTTGATAATAAACCAGGGCGTCTCAAAGCCAACGTACTGCTTCGCGTAAAACGATCAGAACCTTAGGGAATATACAACATTTTCATATGGGTTGACGGAGAAAATTTGTAAAACATGTTTCTTATGATAGAAATGTGCCTAACACCAGACCTCCGCGGACTGGAGAACCGTTCGATAGTTTCTGTACACACCTAAGGGATACATCTAAAAGCTGCGAATTAGTGACGTAACTGACCGAATTATTGTGAGTGTCGCTAGTGATCAGATCAGGGGAAGTGATTTTACTCTGCAGAAAGCAGTTGACATTTGCAAAGGACTTCAGGTCAGTAATGCGCCAGCCCAAGGATTAGCCGTTATAGCTGACAGTTTTGATTCCCAACAGTTTCGCCCTAAGAAACAGCAAACTAAGGCATTGTCATCAAAACAGAAGAAATCTGCGCGCTATCAGACAACACAACAATCTTAAAAAGATAAGCCACGTGATGGTTACTATTTTTGTGGACACCAATACCATGAGAGTAAAAAGTGTCCAGTACGTCATGCAGCTTGTGACTATTGCCGTGAAAAGGGACATTACTTTTTCAGTTTGCCTGTCAAAACAGAAGACAGGCAAGACCGTTTAATGTTTACAGGGAAAAGCGTTAACTGATGCATATTTCGGCTCTGTGCGTGCAACTTATTATGGACATGGCGTCATTGTTGTTGGACAGTACACAGAGATGGCTCACAGTCTGTGTCCACGCTCGTGCGGATGTGTCAGTGATTTCACATCAACTGTAACAGAAACATTTCACAAAACACTGAACACACCGATGCGTTCTCCATGGGACCCTGATCAGGAACCCTTGGATATTGTGGGGATGTTTCCTGCAACACGTCAGAAAAACACAGCGCTCTAACACAGAACAGATCTATATAATCAGAAAGATGTGTACCTCGATACTTACGCAGGCGGAGTGCCCGGAGTAGCTCAACGCTGTTTGTTGGAGGTTTCGTCTCACACATTCACGGTATAGGCCTGCTGATGCTCGACCTTTAGCCTCACCCATTCACGGTATACTGACACCAGACTTTCACTCCACCCATTCACGATATACTGACACCAGACGTTGTGCCTTACCCTTCATGGTATACTGACACCAGACGTTTCGCTCCACCCATTCACAGTATACTGGCACCTGACGTTGCGCCACACCATTCACGGTATACTGGCACCAGACGTTTCGCTCCACCATTCACGGTATACTGGCACCAGACGTTGCGCCACACCATTCACGGTATACTGGCACCAGACGTTTCGCTCCACCTCTCACGGCATACTGGCACCAGACGTTGCGTCACACCCATTCAACCATTCACGGTATACTGGCACCAGACGTTTCGCCTCACCCATTCACGGTATACTGGCACCAGACGTTTCGCTCCACCACTCACGGTATACTGGCACCAGACGTTGCGTCACACCCATTCACACTATACTGACATCAGACGTTTCGCCTCACCCATTCAACCATTCACTGTATACTGGCACCAGACTTTCGCCTCACCCATTCACGGTATACTGGCACCAGGCGTTTCGCTCCACCATTCACGGTATACTGGCACCTGACGTTGCTCCACACCATTCACGGTATACTGGCACCAAACGTTTCGCTCCACCACTCACGGTATACTGGCACCTGACGTTGCGTCACACCCATTCACACTATACTGACATCAGACGTTTCGCCTCACCCATTCAACCATTCACGGTATACTGGCACCAGACGTTTCGCCTCACCCATTCACGGTATACTGGCACCAGACGTTTCGCTCCACCATTCACGGTATACTGGCACCAGGCGTTGCGTCACACCCATTCACGGTATACTGGCACCAGGCGTTTCGCTCCACCATTCACGGTATACTGGCACCAGACGTTGCGTCACACCCATTCACACTATACTGACATCAGACGTTTCGCCTCACCCATTCAACCATTCACGGTATACTGGCACCAGACGTTTCGCCTCACCCATTCACGGTATACTGGCACCAGGCGTTTCGCTCCACCATTCACGGTATACTGGCACCAGGCGTTGCGTCACACCATTCACGGTATACTGGAACCAGACGTTTCGCCTCACCCATTCACGGTATACTGGCACCAGACGTTTCGCTCCACCCATTCACGGTATACTGGAACCAGACGTTTCGCTCTACCATTCACGGTATACTGGCACCAGATGTTTCGCTCCACCATTCACGGTATACTGGCACCAGGCGTTGCGTCACACCCATTCACACTATACTGACATCAGACGTTTCGCCTCACCCATTCAATCATTCACGGTATACTGGCACCAGACGTTTCCCTTTCCCTTTCCCATTTATGATATGATCAGGGCTTCTGACGACGAAACAAGCTTACCCGACATGGGACTAACTGAGAAGGTAGAAAAATTACAGAATTCTGATTAAGTCTAGAAGTTATATTAGCGTGTTGCGTCGGTATACGGCCTGATATTTCTTCGAGATGATCAATATTTTCACGAAGCCCGAAGAAACGGATAATATTTCTTGAAATAATACTGGAACTTCAGGCTGAGGCTGACTACACGGCTAGCGCGATGACAAGAGCTCCCGCCCTGCTCGGAAACCTGACAACGTGTAAAAATGTATCTGTTCATTTCGAAAATTTGAGGTTACGTGCACTTTGTGATACGGACCCCTAAGGTCCATAACTATCAAATGTCTTAATACTTAAGTCAAAACTTCAATCATAGCTACTCGGGAGTTTAATTTTTTTACACTGATTCTTTACTGCAAAACAATGTACTAAGCAAAGTTTGAGCGGTTTCCTGTTCTAAGTCTGTTTTTAGGCACTTTTTTAGGCACGGGACACAGTTTACAAGTTTCAGTTCATTGCTTGAACACGATATTAACAATTCCAGTAGAACAGTTGTGAAAAATTGGGCCTCGGTTTTAGGTAGTTGACTGTACTAGTCGGGAATCATTGTGTACTGTGTGACAGGGCGGCTGACTAGAAAGGCATTCAAAGTCACAGAATAGCTGCCCTATCAGGCCAGAAGCATATGCCGGCTGTGGTTAGCATTTAGATGACCTACCTGCGGGAAAAACAGGTCTGACCTGTTCATTTACAATGGAGTTCTGAACATGTTCCGGTGTACGTTGTTAAGCAACGACGATGTAAGAGTCAGACGACAAACCAACACAGTTCTATAAAACAGCTCCACCCATTTCCAACTTCTCGCCTGGGAATACCTGTTGATACACGGACAGGACTGTACAGATTTATGACCATTTATTGCCATAATCTGTGCTGAGGAAAAATAGGCCTGACCAGAGAGTGTGTGATCCCGGTTGATCGAATGCTGTGGTTGGTGTACAACTGGGATAGACCACATTTTGTACTTAGGACACTCATGAATTTGCCCATGGGATTTATTCCCTTTGACCGGTTTTCAAACCACACTTCCTTATTGTGAAGGACACTAGCTTGGAGATACTGCCAAAGGCGCTCACAGCTTGGATGCACCTTCTGCGTGTATTTCACAAAGGATTTCACAGGGCCAAATTCAGAGTCTGGAATTTCTGGCATAAATGCGGAGAAATTTCCATAATGACAACGTTGTCAACAGTGAAAGTGTTTTTCGTCATGGTATGCGTATTTTCACAGCCTCGACAGCAAAAATACAGCCGGATATCAAATTGACTTTTATTTTGCCAATCCACTCAGTGTGTTTGGACACATGTGCAAAGATGAATACAGTTTATATCTGTCATCATCTGTGACGCGAAGGTGGTTAGCTTTGGCGCCCATTCCCATGGACTTCACGATTTTAAAACACTTATTGGCTTCGTGGAACTCCCTGTCCTTTACTATATCAGACAGTTTTAAGTGTGGTGGCAAGTTTCAATACATGTTTAAGGAATGACAAAAATGTTCGATTGTGGACACTTTATACCGCTGCCCATCATCCTTCCTGACATCATACCGCTGCCCATCACCCTTCCTGGCATCATACCTCTGCCCATCATTCTTCCTGACATCATACCGCTGCCCATCACTCTTCCTAACATCATACCGCTGTCCATCACCCTTCCTGACATCATACCGCTGCCCATCACCCTTTCTCTGGCATCATAGCGCTGCCCATCACTCTTCCTAACATCATACCTCTGCCCATCACCCTTCCTGACATCATACCGCTGTCCATAACCCTTCCTCACATCATACCGCTGCCCATCACTCTTTCTCTGGCATCATACCGCTGCCCATCACTCTTCCTAACATCATACCGCTGTCCATCACCCTTCCTGACATCATACCGCTGTCCATCACCCTTCCTGACATCATACCGCTGTCCATCACCCTCCTGACATCATACCGCTGTCCATCACCCTTCCTGACATCATACCGCTGTCCATCACCCTTCCTGACATCATACCGCTGCCCATCACCCTCCTGACATCATACTGCTGCCCATCACCCTTTCTCTGGCATCACCCTTCCTGACATCATACCGCTGCCCATCACTCTTCCTAACATCATACCGCTGCCCATCATTCTTCCTAACATCATACCGCTGCCCATCACTCTTCCTAACATCATACCGCTGTCCATCACCCTTCCTGACATCATACCGCTGCCCATCACCCTTTCTCTGGCATCATACCGCTGCCTATCACCCTTCCTGACATCATACCGCTGTCCATAACCCTTCCTCACATCATACCGCTGCCCATCACTCTTTCTCTGGCATCATACCGCTGCCCATCACTCTTCCTAACATCATACCGCTGTCCATCACCCTTCCTGACATCATACCGCTGCCCATCACCCTCCTGACATCATACCGCTGTCCATCACCCTTCCTGACATCATACCGCTGTCCATAACCCTTCCTGACATCATACCGCTGCCCATCACCCTCCTGACATCATACCACTGTCCATCACCCTTCGTGACATCATACCGCTGTCCATCACTCTTCCTAACATCATACCGCTGTCCATCACCCTTCCTGACATCATACCGCTGTCCATAACCCTTCCTGGCATCATACCGCTGCCCATCACCCTTTCTCTGGCATCACCCTTCCTGACATCATACCGCTGCCCATCACCCTTCCTGACATCATACCGCTGCCCATCACCCTTCCTCACATCATACCGCTGTCCATAACCCTTCCTGACATCATACCGCTGTCCATAACCCTTCCTGGCATCATACCGCTGCCCATCACCCTTCCTGACATCATACCGCTGCCCATCACTCTTCCTAACATCATACCGCTGCCCATCACTCTTCCTAACATCATACCTCTGCCCATCACCCTTCCTGACATCATACCGCTGTCCATAACCCTTCCTAACATCATACCGCTGCCCATCACCCTTTCTGACATCATACCGCTGTCCATCACTCTTCCTAACATCATACCGCTGTCCATCACCCTTCCTGACATCATACCACTGCCCGTCACCTTTCCTGGTATCATATCGCTGTCCATCACCCTTCCTGGCATCCACATAGAGGTGACACAGCACTTCACATAGTTGTTCAGAAGAAAAGTTGGAAAACTCCTGGTCCTATCCTTTTTTTCCGTAAGTACTCTTTTAACATGTTTGATGCATTCTCGTTGGCTTTCTAAGCATTTTTGGGGAACTACACTAGCCCGGTATTCGATAATTTCGATAAATTGTGACTCACCAAACGTTTTCTACCTGTCGTCGACGCCATGTTTATTGTTGATAATTTTTTTAGGAAAACAGCGTTGCTGCTGACCGGCGGGTGATTTCCTATACTACAAGAAAACGTAAATTTAATAAAATTTACTAATTGTGGTGCAAATATTGCATATCTTGAAGATTTATTTGCCACAATGTGCTTTGTTTGTCAAACTTAAACATGGGGAGTACAGGTAAACGAATACTGAATATATTATATGCTATGTTCAGTTGTGTTAAAGGACAGTGTTTCATACAGATTTAGCAAACATTTACAATGAATTTTAGTTATATTCATATTATTTCACACTAATTCATCCAATATTGTGAAGGCTGCAACTTCACAAAGTTTTAACAATAGTAGTATGTCAAAGCAAATATATTACATTGTATTTTATATGTGCTACGCAGATATGTAAATGTAACCATTTCATGTGCAAATGTTTACCATGCAATGATAGCCACTTGACACTGAATATCAATAATTACCAAGAAACCAATATCACCCTAAATATTTCCACAAAATCTCGAAATATTTGCAGTGAATGAAAGTGGTTGTTTATATTAGTCCATGATACTCATGCATTTGCAACTGTTATTAAGACCAAATGTTTTAGATGTACGTGTTTTTGTTTTGAAAATGTAGCAAAGCAAATGTAATAAAACTGTATTCCTTTGCAAATATTTACTAAACCTTTTGGATTAAATTGAATACATGTCTTTTATTTCATAGCATTTAACCTAGTGCGCGAAGTTCTGGTCATGAAAAGGAAGGTTTTGATAATATTTGTCATATCTGTATAGTGAAACTAGATATAATTGTTATATTTCGGAACTTTAAATCTGCTGGCTAAAACAGTTGCATCTGGCTGACCATTTTGCAAATATTTCACATAATGCTTGAATAAAAGCTTAGATTTGAGGCATATTTAAATGTATTTAAGCTTACTTGGTGATGTATCACATCCTGTTTTGCACACATTCATTTCCGATATACGCATAATAAAACCGCACGAATCTGTTATATTTACAAGTATATAAACTTCTCACAGAAGAAAAAAAAATAAATCTAACAGTTTTACACACATTTCATTTCGGTGTCGGTCAGGCTTGTATATGTAATTGCAACACTTTGTATATGGTATGGAACGTCGATGACTACAAACATTTTCAGAGGTGGTTAGAGAGCTCGCCCTGCGCAATGACCTAGGAGGCTCTCACCAATGCCCTACGTGGGAAGGTCTTTTAGCAGCCTTTGGATGGTCGTAGGTTTTCCAATCCCCCCCAACCCCCACCACCACTACCCCACCAACTTATGGTGGTCGCCGACATGTAAGTGAAGTATTCTTGAGTACGGCGTAAAACAACAGTCATATAAATAAATAAGCAAAGGCTGGTGGGAAAACGCACGTGCTAAATAACCTTTGCCTAAATATTAACTTTATGAAGCATTTAATCACCACAGCAACTTTTAACGAAATAAACTGTGCACTTTTGGAGTGCGTCTATTGTACATGAGAGCACGTGGTGATAAACGTATGGCAGCTGAGCTAGTTATACACAGATGATCGAGACAATCTTGAAGTCTTAAAGTTAGACATACAGAGTTAAAACTCGTTCTTCAACTGAAAGGGCAAATACACATTGTACATTCTTACTTCCTCAACAGTCGAACCGTATCAATAAAAAGTCTGATGGTGAATCTGTGTTTATAGTCCCGACTTTTTACAGTTAATCAGTTTGAAAATAATCAGTGTAACTATCAAAATTCAAAAACAAGATGAAGACGGTAATAATTTTGTTGAAAATGGAAGACACGGCACAGTAAAGGCCTGTAGTAAGTTCCAATTCAACACGATGAACTGTTTTGAAAAAGAGTCTGGGAAACTGTTGAAGTCCACAACTGGACAAAAGCGTGCGTAATTTTGTAGAAATTGGACTAAAGGGTCCAAACTGGAAATTGGTTTGTAATTGTTACGAGTAAGGCATGTACCAAGTTTCAATTCAAATAATGAATTGTGTTAAAATCAGTCTGGAGAAAAATTACAGACAGCCGTAATTTTGTCTAATTTAGACATAGAGGTCCGAAAATTATACTTGATCTACAGCTTATTATCGTATTACCATGTACCAGGTTTCAGGCAATTAAGAGGCCTCCGTGGCTCAGTTGGTTAGCGCGCTAGCGGAGCGTGACCCACAAGCCTCTTGCCAATGCGGTCGCTCCAACACATGCTGGCTTCCTGTCGGATCGTACGTGGGAAGATCTGCTAGCCATCTTCGGATGGTCCTGGGTTTCTCCCGGCCTTTGGCCGGTTTTCTCCCACCATAATGCGAGTACGGTTTGAGTACGGCGTAAAACACCGATCAAATAAATAAAGTAAATAAATCAGGGGACTAAAAAACTATATAGTCGGTGAGTGAATTGGTAGAGCATTGCGTTCTTGCTGTGGGAATGTGGTGCGCATTTTTGTACGTCAAAAAAACCTTAATCACTAAGGGGTGCCCAGCAGGCCATTGATCAGGAGTTAAAGAAAGCCACTTCCCGACCCACCAGTGAATTAAGAAAAGTTTTAGTAAAACACAAAACCTATCATACCTCTGGTAACTATGTACATTCCTAACAACAGATTTTCCCATTGTCATTCATACTTTACCCAAATTGAATAATAGTGGTAGACTGAACTATTATAATCCAAGTCATTTATTGTCGATAGCCCCTGTAACTTTTCTTCTGATAATCCGTGTAAGGCACACGTCACGATATCTAACAATTAAACCAAGAGCTCGGGTCCAAATCGTGATAGATGTTAAAGAAATTGTATTTATTGAACTACACAAGCCTTTTTATTAAATGGAAATCACTTTCCTTAATTCGTGTTTAGCAGATACAAATTTATACCGGGGTTTTTTAGACCTGTTTATCAAACTAAACAACTGTCCTTGTATGTGCTACATTATAAGGATTATTTAATCTCTGCATTGTGAGATTGTTGTACTAGACCGATCTGATTTTGTGTTTATGTTGTTGATGTCAAATAAATGCCTACCTTACTTTTCAAAATCATTCATTTACACTATTAGTACTTCATATCTCTGAGAAGAACGAAAGTTCGAAACTGGTGTTGGAATACAATGATGTAGAAATCCAGGCTTTCTTTTTATTAAGCCCATATACAATACTCCAACCAAGGCAACATAAAAGCAATGTCTGATACTAGTGTGTTTCTTTTTAAAATTCCAGGTAAGATATCTGGTTACTTATACAGTCAAAACGATTAAAACGGATATCAAGTTATACACCCTGAAACGCTCTGGAATTTGATGTATATTATGTATACAACGATTTAGACACGTTAACATTAGTAGCGCAAAACCCTCAAAATTCATTACTTTTACTTCGTTTAACCTAGAAATAAATGCAAATTCGAACATCCGGGTGTCTCTGCGCGAGTCTACCAAACGATACTATCGACAAGGTCCGCGCTTACCGAATAAATAGGGCGTCTTATAGACACTCCATTTATATGATTTCGCAGAATGAACCGGATGGACGAAGTGCCGAACACACACGAGGACGGTGCACTTGGAGGGAAAGCACGGATCTGTATTGTACAGTTTGAGGCTTAAAGCGATGAACTTCGAGCATCTTATGTCGAACACCGGATATGTGGATTTGGAATAAGTGGGATCCTTCAACTTCCGACTATTCCAGAAGCATGCTCGGGCCAGGTAAGATTTAATTTATTTACTTATTTGAATGGTGTTTTACTCCTTACTCAAGAATATTTCACTGATATGACGGCGGTTAGCATCATGGTGGGAGGAAACAGGGGTAAACCCGGGGAAACCCACTGCCAGATCAGATTTAAAGAAAGAATTTTAGACTATTGAATCTTACCGAATGTTGAGGCATGGTTATAAAGAACACATACGTAAGGCATTATTAAATAAGTTGCATTTAAATATATATCACTTACAGTTTGTAATGATTTACTATGTGAAAACACTGGATTCGTACATCTAGTAGGTAAAACTATGTAAACACAGGAGTACAGCCACGTGACTATAGTACACGAAATATTATCAAGTGAAATTTGTTTACCACCTAAAATCATGTACACTGGAGGTCAGTGTATATGAAGGATATTGTATACAACAATGAAGGGTTTGAATATAACTGTACTTTAAAATGACCTGTGACATAACTACCATATTGAAAGATAACATATTTGAAGATTTTGTACATGCATGTGAAATGTTTCTTAGGATATGAAGTAAAAGCCACAATACAACGAATTTGTATTTACTACTAACTTTCACAGGACTACATTACATTTACCCGGCAAAGTACCAGCAATGTATTGGTATGCAATGGTGTACAATAAAGAGTAAATGCATGGGCATTTGACGATTTGTATGTGGCATGTCATCTGTAGCAATTTGTTAGTGTTAATTCCGTAGGTTACAGAAAACTCATTTTAACCTGAGCTTTCCAAATAAGTTTACAAACTTAAAATCTGTCTTAATGTTAGTTCTTTAACTAGCAAGTCGCTTTACCTCTTGAACTTATCCATTGTCTATCCGTTGCTTATCCCTAAAAACGCACCTTTTAAACGTGAGAGTGACCTCAAGGGAGGTAATTCGGTGCAACCCTGATGGTTTTGAGAGAAAACCACCAGCCTTTTGGTATTTTGCAGGAGATTAATGTAACATATAACGCCATTTTTAGACGCCCAAAAGACTTCAATCCTATATATTCAGAAACAGATCAACCTAAAGACAATCAATTTGTTTCACATCAAACATGTCTCAGCACACCGCTTTCGGTACCTTAAATTAGTGAAATAAAAATAAAATAATTATAAATGTACGAGATGAGCCTATTTTAACATTAGAAAACACTTAAACAGCGTAAGGATTATTTGGGTTCCAGCTCTGCTGACCAAGGGACAATACATTTTTGGTGTGTCCGCTAGCGGTTGAAAATCGATCCCCATCAACACCTTAATTTACTGGATCCATCATCAGCACGAGACCAATCTGCGCATAAAATTTCATTCAAATGCCTACATAACTATTCCTGTAAACTTACAGATCGAGAGACGGACGGACGGACGGGCGGACGGAGGGACGGAGGGACGGAGGGACGGAGGGACGGAGGGACGGAGGGATGGACGGACGGACGGACGGACGACGGCATAAATATAACCTCCTTAGCGTTGGTCACCACCCAAGTGATCCTCTAAACTCGTGTGTTCGATCCATCTCTGGCTTTTTCTGTCGAAGCTATAAGTCAAGAAAGTTGTCAAGCATGAAGTAATGGAAAACGGCAATCCTGTCTCCCCCACCCATAAATACGACTGCCGGTGCCATAAATGAAAAATTCAGAAGAATGGCGTTAAACACTAATGAAATAAGCAAATAATTCAATTAATCTAAAGAAATGGACATTCTTCTTTAAAAAAATGAAAAACACACAAAACAGGGACAGAAAATGATCGATATGTTCGAAAACTGGGTAACTGGTGACGATGAACTCCCCCTTTTATACCTGTGTTTCTGTTAATACAGAAGAAAATAAAAAGTCGTTATTGTCTTGTACACTCCCATATCACAAGCTATGAAAATAGCAATTAGGGTTTTGTTGAACTATATTTGAACAGGTGTTACGGTCAATGTGGATGAGACGGCGGCGATAAAGAATTGTCGTGATCAATATTATAATCCTGGGAGAAACCTACGACTATCCGTAGGCTGCTGGGAGACCTACCCACATACGGCTGGGGAGGAGGCCAGCATGAGCTTTTACTTGAACTCAGATCGACTGCATTGGTGAGAGGCTCCCGGGTCACTCCGTCGCGCTGGCGTGGTAACCACCTCGGCCACGGGGGATCCCCCCCGAAGAAATTCATGAATTCTATGGAATGTTTAAACTGTAGAAGAGAACAGGTCGTTTGGCGGCCATATTGAACAGATACTTGTATTTACTTGGCGTCCAAGCTGAAAGCTGGACACTGGACCTTTCCGAACTGTCAAGCAAGAACATGCATTTGGCCATTCATAATCAATATTGTTGCAAGCAGGTTAACCGGATTTCCCGCACATAGGTTACAAATGTTCAATCTTTCTGTAATATCCTAACGTCACAATGGGAACCTGTCCTACACCCGGCAGCAGGACCTTGACGTCATTTCATTGACGTCAAATGTTCCTTTCCCAGCTCCTCACTATGGAGTTACATTACAGACAATACGATATTACAACAGAAACTGATACATTGTAACCGTGTAGACGTTCGCTACAATCCATTTTTGACGTAACAATGGCTCGAGATCCTGTTTCACATTAGAGCCGCCTCACGGGATTAAAAAAAATATACCGATTCACTTGGAATGGAAAAAAAATGTAACGTTGTAACGAGAAATTGTTTAGTGACAATGTCTTTTGTGGGTTTTTTTCTAGAAAACTGTAGATTGCGGCTGTTGAAAGATGGTAGCAAAATTCTCGAACATGTTGTCTTGAAATTTGTTCGTCTGTTCATAATTCTTCGCCAGCCCTGCCATCGTAGCATCTTGCAAAAGCCTGCGCTGCACAGCTTCTCCATCATTCGGTTCGCTTCAGTAGGACCCTGACTAAATTAAACACTCCAGGTAGTCGCACCCAGTTACAGGTTCGTGCCCCAGGTCTTCCAATGAAATCTCTTCGGTCACATGTTGAGTGATCACGTGACCTGAGGTGGGCGGTATACACACAATACGGACCTCGGCGGTGGCCTAATGATTAGATCCGGATCCGGTCATACCAGACTTTAAAAATGATACTTGTTGGTGCCTTACCTAGTGCTCCGCACTGAGAGGCGAAAGGAAGTAAACAAGTACAATGTGACTGAGAGGGGTGTCATGTATGGTGTCTCCGGCATGATACTGGTGGCATCACTTTGGTGGCATGGACGCGCCTTGTCACAAGAAGACACAGTATATATATACACACCTAATGACTCCTCGTTGCCATATGACTATATAATTGTTAAGTACGACGTAAAACGCCCAGTATGCATATGTGCACTTAATACGGGCACTCAGTACGGGCACTTGGTCAGCAGTCCCTCCCCTGTGACACTTCATTGATCGAAGCACTACATGTATTTCAACTTCACTGGAATTACCCACCAAAGAAGCCTGCAGATTCAACAAGGAATTAAAAAAAAAAACTCAAGAGATGAATGGATGGCCACTGGTGTAACGAATTCATCCAAACAAATCATCCTGTTTCGAGACAATGTCTGACTGACAAATTGACTGTATTGTCTTCATATCTGTCGCCACACACACATCGATCGATATACATACAAACGTCCATATTTGAATGTCAGCATTTTATTATTTGTTCTTTGCAATCAATACTTTGTAACAATATTGAGCCAACGTCTTAAAAATCCATCGCACCTAACAATGACCAGGAGCATACATAGAGAAGCGACATGTACGGCTACACAGCCAGTGCGCAGACTGTATACTCTTTACCTAATTATACCGACTTTTACACGTTGGCGCGTGGCTTTTCATGTGGTGATTCAAAGTTCACTTTTTACAGTGTATACGACGACATTGGATTTCTCTAAACGAGTCTGCTGTGTACAGAGGAGAAGGCAGTTATTCGGAGAACAAAGAGGATGGAAAAGATAACTATATCAAGGTAAGACGAGCAAGATTTTTGTTTTAATTTAGCTCGGCGAATTACAAATAATATTTAATTATTTATTTCATTGTTGTTTAAAACAAGGCTGAAGTATGTTTCAGTTGAAGGTCATTTTATAAAAAGAACGAGAATGCCTGGCGGAAACCACGGACGTTTGGCAAGTGATTGACGAACTTCTCTACCTCTGGCATACAGATATACACATCATAATGGGGAAAGACAAGCGATCTTTAACGAAAGTTAGAGTGCGCAAACGGTCAAGTGAGCATCGTCAACCTCTTTTTTGTTGTCACTAACACAGTGAGATTGGGGGCGAATGATAAAGGTAGATCGACGACAAAATGCGCTAAACGAGGAGGTGTATAAGGAAAAATAAAGTAGAAAGAAAGAAAAAATGTGTACAAATTAGCTTGTAACGTTTAAACTTACAGGGTGTGTGTAATGCTGGATTTTACGTGAAATCGTGTGCATGTTCCTTTTGCCACTATGCTGTGCTGACACGAATCGTATGCACAATATGGTTTTTATCCTAAGGCACGCTATAGTCGGACGCCATTTGCCGAGAGCTGAGCGACATTTTCCACAATAACAGTTTGTAGCCCGCATTTTGATATCCTAATCCCAAACGGCGTGAGATAATTTTCAGTGCAGTACTTTAAGCCTTTTAATATATATTCTGGGGGTTTTGTTAAAGGTTATCCCGCTAACATTTTGACATGCGTTCTTCTCACAGGCACCTAAAGTCAAGCTTGTCTAGTAGTGGCAGTGGTGTAAAGCAAGCGTACAGGGAACGGTAAATTTTCTGTATGTGTGAATGCTGGGGGGTTTACGTCGTGCTTAACAATTTTTCATTCATATGACGACGAGAAGTGATTTTGTGTTTGAACATATGCAATGTGTTCTTTTGGCAAGGCGAGTTCATTCCGCCAAAGTGCTTTCATCATGCCGAAGACACCAAACATGACACCCCAGCCAGTCACATTATACTGAACCGCCCCAACCAGTCCCTGTTCCTTGATCGAACCTATCAGTGCATAACGCCAATCTAAATATAAACAACTACACGTTTTTGGTATGACCGGACCCGGATTTGATCCAGGGCCTCCAGGCTTTGAGGCCATTAGGTCACAGAAGGGGTCACGTGCTAAAGATCTATCTAAGTCTATCGATCTGGTTAACCTGTCATATGACCTTCGTGCTAAGACAGTATTCCTGCCATAGTGGCAACTTTTATTTATTTATTTGATTGGTGTTTTACGCCATAGAGGAACATTTTAGTTATACGACGGTGGCTAGCATTATGGTGGGAGGAAACCACGACCATCCGTAGATCTGGGAGAAATCGCACAGTCTACATGGGGAAACCAGATGACCATTAACGCGCCAACAGTAAAAAAGCTTTGTTCCTTAAAAATGTCAGAATTTTTCTTTACGAATATATTTTCAGAACTATTATGTTTGTATTCAGCCTGACTTTAATTATTTTGTTTTGTTTTTCTTGTCTTCAGTAGAACCACATTTATTGGTCTTGCAACTGCCACTGTTGCATGTGTTCTACTCTACTCTCAAGATTTTCTTCCCTTACAACGGGCACATATAACGTGGCAGAATGTGTTTAAGGGCCAGAAGCAACAACAACACCTCCAAGCTCCACCATCTCGTGCATCTCATACAAAATGCACGCTTGCGCACACCAGCCTAGCGTTTCTCAAGGTGCACAAAGCCGGGTCCACTACCATCATGAACATCCTACAAAGATTTGCATGGGACAATAACCTGTTGGTAGCCCTGCCTTCTCCTAGCCACATAATACACAGTAACTTTAAGAATTTGCTGTTCCTTCCAAAGGGACGCAACTCGTACGACATGCTGTTCAACCACGTGCATCACTATGACCGGAAGAAGTTCGCTAAACTTTTACCAGCGGACGCAAAGTACATCGGCATCGTTAGAGAGCCGCTTTCGCTGACGATATCGGCGTTCGAGTATTACAGAGTGGTTTGGCGTTTGAAGCGTTATACCAAGATTCCAGGAAATGATAAGTTAAGAGAATATTTACGTCACCGGGAAAAGTACGACAATTCACCTGGATCCTTCACCAATAATCGCATGGCTTTTGATTTCGGGTTACCTGGTCGCATGTTCCGTAATCGAACTTTTATCACTAAATATCTAAAAAAACTGGACTCGGAATTTGACCTGGTGATGATATTGGAATATTTCGCCGAATCTCTGATTTTCCTCAAACGCTTGATGTGTTGGAAGCTCAAAGACGTGCTCTACATCAAAAGGAACGCCATGAAAAATAAGAGACCCCATATTGTTTTCAGCAAAGAGGAATTGTCGTATCATAAAAACTTTTCAATGGCGGACACCATGTTGTACGACCACTTCCTGAGTCGATTCAAGCTAAGACTAACACAAGAGAACAGGGAATTTTGGGAGGAAGTTAGTGTCTTTAAGGGTATGTTGGGGAAAACAGAATCATATTGTCTTAGTGTAAAAAACAATGGCACGGACACTCATGCCAACAGCTCTTTGTTATTCCAAGAAACAAAATTCAACGATGTTTTCGCAATAAATAGAAATGACTGCAGCCTCATGCTTATTTCGGAGATACCATTTGTGAGAAAATCACGATGGAAACATGCCCAAATGCTTTCCGACGCAAACAAGAAAACTTTCACCGGTTAAAGTTGCAGTTTACGTGAAATTAAAGGTGTGAATACCACCATTATTGACGTCATCGTTTTGAACCTCCGTTATTGTCTTTATACTGCCAGACTGTTCGCTGAACCTCATGTGACGCAATACAAACGGAAATCTCATTGTGAGACTAGCCTACTATAAAGAAATCCTGGTTCATACGTGACCTTTGTGACCATGTGCACGTACGAGGCATGGCCCAGCGTTGTGTTTTCCAGTACCATCTACATATTCCCTGTAAAACTTCTCTGGTACTAAAATACTGTATTCATCTTTTCAACTTTTTGGTATTAGTTTTCATGTGATTCACGAATAACTGTTGAACAGACTTCTGCTGTAAGTTATTCCTTTGAGATCCTAACTTAATGTGCGAAGTTTTTGTATATCAAAGGAAAATATTTAAATCCGCCAGGTAAGTATACTTATTCAAATCTGTGGGCCGACATTATAGGAAAAATGATGACGTGTAGAGGACATTCTTACTAACACATCTTATTTAGCCGCTGCTACAAAGAAATGTTATTTTCTTCGGTTCCAGGGCCCGGTTGTTCAAACTGGTTTAATATTTAATACCAGATTTACCTATAAGCCAAGCCTTCAATTTTGTACTTAGCTGAAAAAAATTGTATAACAGTATATTAAATATGAACTAAAGCTGCTGTTGTGTTACTTTGACTTTGCAGAGCTGCGTCGGCTGCTGAGCTTAGTTAAAATTTAAATTATAGAATATAGCTAAATACCAGTATTGTCTGATACACTTTCAAACAACTGGGCCTAGAACACGAAAAACTTTTTGCTTTACCTGACGCGTTTAAAGACTGTTTGTATATTCTTAGCACTCAGGGGCCGGTTTCATTAAGTTTAACGGTTCACTTAAGTGAGGTTTATGAAATCGGCCCCTGGCATATTGTCAAAAAATTATAGTTGTGATGGCATCAGTAAGTTTTATCAACTCTCTCATCTTTTTATTAAATTTCTATCCCTGTTCAAACTTTAATAAACTTGGTTTTAATGGGATTGAGATAAAGGTGAAAATAAGTAATAATGTTATGCTTACAAATACAACTGCCTATAGAGTACAAAAACAAAATATTTGTAGACTAAGCCCCCATTTTAAGTAAGTACAGATTAAGGTTCCTTTTGTAAGCAGATAAATAGGGGCATACTTTAAGGCTTTGAGGAAATTAATTCCATTGGTGGGGTGGGGGGGGGGGGGTGGGGGGGGGGAGGGTTGGGGATCATTGGCACACAAGAAAAAAAAAGACTTGTTCTGTTAGATGGCCAAAATGTTTTGAATCCTGTCAAATATCGAGGGGAAATTTACAGGTAGTAGATATGGGTCATAAAAGTATTCATGCACAAGTAGGAGTAAAAGAAAATCATTTATTGACTGAAACATTTGCATGGTTTTAACATTCATCAGTAGGAATATATCAAGGAATAATACAAGATATGCAGGGTTTTAACATTCACCAGTAAAGATATATCAAGGGGTAATACAAGATATGCAGGGTTTTCATATTCACCAGTAAGGTTATATCAGGGAATAATGCAAGAAATGCAAGGTTTTCATATTCACCGGTAAGAATATATCAAGGAATAATACAAGAAATGCAAGGTTTTCATATTCACCAGTAAGAATATATCAAGGAATAATACAAAATATGCAGGGTTTTCATACTCATTAGTAAAAATATATTAAAAAATAATACAGTAGATGAAGGGTTCTTATAATCAGCAGCAAGGAAAAATTAAGGAATAATACAAGAAATGCAGTGTTTTAACATTCACCAGTAAGGATATATGAAGAAAAAATACAAGAAATGCAGTGTTTTGACATTCACCAGTAAGGATATATCAAGGAATAATACAAAATATGCAGGGTTTTCATATTCATCGGTAATGATATATCAAGGAATTATACAAGATATGCATGGTTTTCTTATTTAGCAGTAAGGAGATATTAAGGAATAATACAAGAGATGCAGGGTTTTAACATTCACCAGTATGGATACATCAAGGAATAATGCAAGATGTAAAGGGTTTTAACATTTACCAGTAAGGATATATCAAGGAATAATACAAGATTTGCAGGGTTTTAACATTCACCAGTAAGGATATATCAGGGAATAATACAAAATATGCAGGGTTTTAAAATTCATTAGTAAGAATATATATTAAGGATTAATAAAATATATGCAGGGTTTTAACATTCACCAGTAAGGATATATCAAGGAATAATACAAGATACACAGGGGTTTCATATTCACCAGTAAGGACATATTAAGGAATAATACAAGAAAAGCAGTGTTCTAACACTCACCAGTAAGGATATACCAAGGAATAATACAAGATATGCAGGGTTTTAACATTCACCAGTGAGGATATATCAAAGAATAATACAAGAAATGCAAGGTTTTCATATTCACCAGTAAGGACATATCAAGAAATAATACAATAATTGCAAGGTTTTAACATTCACCAGTAAGGATATATCAAGGAATAATACAAGATATGAAGGGTTTTAGCATTTACCAGTAAGGATATATCAAGGAATAATACAAGATATGCAAGGTTTTAACATTCACCAGTAAAGACATATCAAAGAATAATACAAGAAATGCAGGGTTTTAACATTTACCAGTAAGGATGTATCAAAGAATAATACAAGGTATGCAGGGTTTTAACATTTACCAGTGAGGATATATCAAGGAATAATACAAGATATGAAGTATTTTAACATTCACCAGTAAGGATATATCAAGGAATAATTCAAGATATGCAGGGTTTGAACATTCACCAGGAAGGACCTATGAAGGAATAATATAGGAGATGCAGGGTTTTAACATTCACCAGTAAGGACATATCAAAGAATAATACAAAAGATGCAGGGTTTTAACATTCACCAGTAAAGATATATCAAGGAATATTACAAGATTTGCAGGGTTTTAGCATTTACCAGTAAGGATATATTAAGGAATAATACAAGATATGCAGGGTTTTAACATTTACCAGTAAGGATATATCAAGGAATAATACAAGACGTGCAGGGTGTTTATATTCACCAGTAAGGATATATCAAGGAATAGTACAAGATATACAGGGTTTTCATATTGACCAGTAAGTATATATCAAGGAATAATACAAGATATGCATGATTCTCATATGGAGACTTTCTTTAATTTGTTAAAAGCTGATGTTTCTCGAAATTGTTTTTGAAATTTCTTTAATTTGTCTAGTTCAATTTAATTTGTCATTAAGATATACGCCAAAAAAATTATAATTGCTGACTCCTTCCAACAATTTGTCCGATATGTAAAAGGTTACACATTTTTCAGATTAGGAACCTTATTTACCATTTCTGTTTGCGTGCATGGCTCAAAAACAAAACCTGACCTGAATGGTTCTGGGAGATAGCCCTAAAAGCTTTTACTGGGCTGAGGTAAACTATGATCCAGTGTTAGAGCTGTATTTGAGAAGTGATCATTTAAGCCATCAGCTGTTGTTTGGGATTCTGACGTTATACGATTGGTAAAGTATTAGATCACTTACTTGATTTGGGGGGCCTCCGTGGCGCAGTCGGAAGCGCACTAGCGCAGCGTAATGACCCAGGAGCCTCTCACCAATGCGGTCGCTGTGATTTCAAGTCCAGCTCATGCTGGCTCCCTCTCCGGTCGTAAGTGGGAAGGTCGAAAGCAACCTGCGGATGGTCGTGGGTTTCCCCTGGGCTGTGCCCGGTTTCCTCCTACCATAATGCTGGCCGCCGTCGTATAAGTAAAATATTCTTGAGTACGGCATAAAACACCAATCAAATAAATAAATAAATAAACTTGATTTGGTTTTGTTCATGAGTTTATTAACTATTTTCCAAGTACCTTATATATTATTATTGGCTTTAATCAGTTGTTCTTCGAAGTATTTTATTTTTCCTATAAGCAGGGTATTATTCTATTTGTTTCTTTACTTTTTAGGCTGAACAGTTTGTATTGATGATTTCATTTGATATATGTAATCTATATATAGCCTTTTATTTGTATAGAGGTGAGACTGGAAACTGAGGACTTGGTAATTGTAGCTTTTTTTGATTGCTATTTTGATAAGGGGTTGACATTCATGACATGTATTTGTGAAATCGAGGCCTAAAGAGTCTAGAGCGTTATTTACATCCACTATTTCTGAGAAATGAGTCCAGAGTTTCTCAGATCTTTAACAACCTGTAATATTGATTCGTGAGTTACCCTCCTATACATAATATCGCACCACCTCCGTGGGATAGGGATATTTTAGTGGTCAATACGGAAAAGCGGAAATGATCGGTCACGTGCGATACATAATATCGCACCACCTCCGTGGGGTGGGATTATTTTGGTGGTCAGTATGGCAGACGGAAAAATGATCGGTTACATGCGATACATACTATCGCACCCCCTCCGTGGGGTGGGGTTATTTTGGTGGTCAGTATGGCAGACGGAAAAATGATCGGTTACATGCGATACATAATATCGCACCCCTCCGTGGGGTGGGATATTTTGGTGGTCAATACGGAAAATGGAAAAGTGATTGGTAACATGTGATAGATAATATCGCACCCCTCCGTGGGGTGGGGATATTTTGGTGGTCAATACGGAAAATGGAAAAGTGATCGGTAACATGTGATAGGTAATATCGCACCCCTCCGTGGGGTGGGGATATTTTGGTGGTCAATACGGAAAATGGAAAAGTGATCGGTAACATGTGATAGATAATATTGCACCCCTCCATTGGGTGGGGATATTTTGGTGGTCAATACAGAAAATGGAAAAGGGATCGGTAATATGTGGTACATAATATCCCACCCCTCCGTGGGTCAATACGGAAAAACGGAAAATGGAAAAGGGATCGGTAATATGTGGTACATAATATCCCACCCCTCCGTGGGGTGGGGATATTTTGGTGGTCAATACGGAAAATGGAAAAGGGATCGGTAACATGTGGTACATAATATCGCAGCCCCCTCCGTTGGGTTGGGATGTTTTGGTGGTCAGTTCGGAAACGGAAAAATGATCGGTTACATGGGATACATAATCTCGCTTTCCCTCCAAGTGGTGGGGATAATTTGGTGGTCAATACGGAAAACGGGTAAATGATCGTTTACATGAGATACATAATCTCGCCCCCCCCCCCCTCCCCGTGGGATAAGGATATTTTGGTGGTCAATACGGAAAACGGGTAAATGATCGTTAACATGAGATACATAATCTCGCCCCCCCCCTCCCCGTGGGATAAGGATATTTTGGTGGTCAATACGGAAAACGGGTAAATGACCGTTTACATGAGATACATAATCTCGCCCCCCCTCCCCGTGGGATAAGGATATTTTGGTGGTCAATACGGAAAACGGTTAAATGATCGTTTACATGAGATACATAATCTCGCCCCCCCCTCCCCGTGGGATAAGGATATTTTGGTGGTCAATACGGAAAACGGGTAAATGATCGTTAACATGAGATACATAATCTCGCCCCCCCTCCCCGTGGGATAAGGATATTTTGGTGGTCAATACGGAAAACGGGTAAATGACCGTTTACATGAGATACATAATCTCGCCCCCCCCTCCCCGTGGGATAAGGATATTTTGGTGGTCAATACGGAAAACGGGTAAATGACCGTTTACATGAGATACATAATCTCGCCCCCCCTCCCCGTGGGATAAGGATATTTTGGTGGTCAATACGGAAAACGGGTAAATGATCGTTTACATGAGATACATAATCTCGCCCCCCCCCCCCTCCCCGTGGGATAAGGATATTTTGGTGGTCAATACGGAAAACAGGTAAATGATCGTTTACATGAGATACATAATCTCGCCCCCCCCCCCCCTCCCCGTGGGATAAGGATATTTTGGTGGTCAATATGGAAAACGTGAAAATGATCGGTTACATGCGATACATAATATAGCACCCCCTCAGTGAGGTGGGGATATTTTGACGGTCAATTTGGAAAACGGGAAAATGATCGGTTACATCTGGGAGAATTCCTGACAAGATGTTGGTTTCGGGAAAGTTGGTAAAAATATTGCCAATTAAGGTGGCACTATTAGATTTGATTCTGGTCGGTTTTGCAATTTGGGGGAAATAATAATAGGATTTGATAGTTTCTAGAAACTGTTTAGATGGGCGGTGGGTGCCGGTTTTGAATAGGTCGATATTAAAGTTTTCTATGATCACACTTTGTCATTTTTAGGTGCGAATGTGTTAATTTCAAGTTCAGGTGTTAAAATGGCCAATGCGTTGGGAAAGAAAAAATCAATAATACACCCTTAAAAAACACAGTCCCCATCGTAAAACTAAGTCCGTCTTTGCCTACATATATTCACAAGATCACCCAGGTTTGGGGGTGTGGATAGGGGGCAAGGTTGTTCCCCCTGGCCGAATGGTTAACGTGCAAGCGCAACACAATGTTAGTTTTCCAGAGCCCTCACCTTCCGATTGTCTCGTCCACAGCTGCGTGATGTGGTTTAAGGTAAACCTTCGTGGCAGACGACATGGAAGACGTAAACACTAAATTTCCCACGTGTTAGATTTGGAGTTACAGGGCTTCAAGTAAAGTTGATTTTTCACCTAGGATTCCGCATTGACGTGTTTATATATACTCAACAAAAATATTAACGCACGGAGCAATGTTATATTGTTTTCTCTCAGTATTAAATAATGCGTTTACTCAACAATTAGGGTAGGTAATCATTATGGATTGTGGCTTCAATTTCCACCAGATTTTCACATTTTAGGGCAATAATCCAGGAGCTATAGCAGCGTGAAAACTGTGGTTAGCGTTAGGGAGTGATCGCTAACCACAGTTCACGCTCTTCGTGACGCTAACGGTGGGCACTCTCGGTACTGAGTGCTGAACTGTGACTATCGACCACTCTTTTTTTCAAGCTGCCGTATCTCCTGGAATGTATTTACAGTGTCCTTAAATTCATCGTTTCTGAGTGCTGCATATAATATTATTATACACCTAAGTGTCCAGCGCCTACTATATTATGTAGTAAACACAACTGTCCAATATTTTTAATATATTGGACAATTGTAACTGTGACGTCACGCGTGCGGACTACTTTTTGTTTGTCAACAAGCGCACGACACAACAAGCATGGCTGCCGATCAATCAGATTCTGACCCTTTTGATCTCACCGACGCTGAAATTTGCATGCTACTTGATCCATTTGATGACCCAGAGCTGGGCAACATTTAGAAGCAACACCAAGTACCAGTAGAGATGAAGTAGTAAATGATGTAAATGCCTTTATTGATTCGCAACAGAAGAAAAACACAGTTGTGAGCACAAATCGCGATGTTAAAAATGTGCAGAGATGGTTGTGGCAAACAAATCTCAAACCTGATGCAGCTGTGTGGTATTACTCCACTCCAATGGGAGAGCATCGTTTGGGACAGCTAATGAAGAGGGCAGCCGAGGCTGCTGGACTGAAAGGCCGGAAAACTAATCACTCGGTCCGAAAAACAACCGTTCAAACCCTTGTAAAATCTGGCGTCGCTCCACATAAAATTATGCAAGTCACGGGACACAAATCCCTTGCTAGCATCCAGGAGTATGATTCTAAATTAGATCACGTAGAGCAGAAGCAAATGTCGCGCCTTCAGTCAATCATCTCCCGCGCTGGCCGGTCAGTTTAAGTGCACACAAAGGAAGTTTTCACGACTCCCGCGCTGGCCAAGTCAGCAAACTCTACTTCTCTTTCGTCCTCATCCTGTAAAGATTACACTAGTCTGTTCGGTGGCGCAGTTTTCAATAACTGCACTTTTAATTTTCACTGAAACGTCTACATTCCTTTTCTTTACACTTCTGTATGTAAAATACCGCTTCGGCCACGTGCGTCTGGCCCAGTTTTCCGTCAGCCGATGAAAGTGCTCCATTCAGTATTCCATATTCATCCGCAACCGGCTGTCCGCTATTGTTACGCGATATGAAATAATTAGCACGGTTTTACCCAATTTGTTTAGCGTTCGAGTTTATTTACTTACGTTTTTGACAAGTGGGCACCGGAAAGGGACGAGCTGGGCTCCCAGGACTCGTCCATACAGGACCATACAATCCAATAACCTATAAATATAATTATTTCTTTTACCGTGTGATGTGTTATGCGACCTCGTGCATATTCAGTATAGTTTGTAAACTGGAAATAAAGTTGTTGGCGTGTAGGGCCTACCTCATGGCGGCCGGGTTGTCAAGCCTGTGTGGAGACATTACATACCCACAGATGCCGCTTCTTCTAGAAACGGCGTCAAGAAAATGCGTCAGTGCTGATGCACGTTATGGTCTGAAAAAAACTTCTTTTCAGACCATAACATGGTGTACAAAGCCCATGTATATGAGAAATCCACATTAAGCGCCAATCCGATCAAGGGAGATAAAAGGCAAATTTATTTTGATACTTTAGAGTTCTCTCCCTTGGTTGCGTACTTTCTGTTTTTATTTTAAAGTTTTATCAACAGCCTTGCGTACGGGTAAACCATGAGTCGCTGCAACCAGTAAGTATATGTGACTACGAGGGGTTGTGTAAGAAATTTCGTAGATACTTCTTTAATTGATTGATTCTTTGATTTGTGTTTAACGTCGTGCTCAAGTATTTTTCACTTGTGACGGCGGTTTGATGGCCCCTGGCGCGCTACGGGAGAGCCCTCAACTTAAACTCACAACAACTGGCTGTTTTTGGTCAACGGCCTGATAATCAGAGCGACATACTGCTGTAAGATGTGCACTAGGACACACCAGCAAACTGTGTAGGACAAATTAAACACGGTTCCTGGGCTCAGCACCATCCTAAGTGCTAAGTCCGAGTACACTGACTGTTGGTTGAAGAATATTTGGATGTGCCACATTCATTGCTCGATCTATAGTCAGGGACCAGCAATGTCTCAATGGTGGGACACAGGTGATGGCGCAAAAACTGCAAAACCCGTTTTTGTGCACGTTCCCAAAATTGCATTCACCCATTTTAAATACATGGCGGATGTCCTGAAAACTCGACGGTCCCACATGGCCGGGAGGAATTTTACTCGTGAAATGATAGTTTATACGATTATCATTACAAAATTTGGTGTGGGAATTGGAAAGGACGGCACGTTATGATGTGGATTTGACCAGCTAGAGGTTAGTGGAGTGGTTATTCAGGCCGCTACCTGTTTCCCACCCGTGAGACAACATTGCTGGTTTCTGACCGTAGGTTGAACAGCCATGAATATCGCGTATCCAAATACTCCTCAAATAACAGTAAGTGTGCGCGGACTAAGAATTCCTAAGATTTCACTGTTTCTTTTGTTCTCAGGGCCTTGGTGGCAATTAGCCATCAATGCTTATCTTTAGTGTAGTCTTATCTGAAGTTGGCTAGAGGTCACTTGTCTTCAACCAGTATGAATCCGCCATTTTAACTTGCCAAAGGCCGATGGTTTACTCCAGTCACTCCGGGTTTCCTCCACCCATAACACATTCTTGTTTCCTCCACCCATAACATATTCAGGTTTTCTCCACCCATAACATATTCAGGTTTTCTCCACCCATAACATATTCGGGTTCCCTCCACCGTTGACATATTCGGGTTCCCTCCACCCATAACATATTCGGGTTTACTCCACCGTTGATATATTCGGGTTCCCTCCACCCATAACATATTCGGGTTTACTCCACTCATAACTTATTCGAGTTCCCTCCATCCATACCATATTCGGGTTCCCTCCACCGTTGACATATTCGGGTTCCCTCCACCCATAACATATTCGGGTTTACTCCACTGTTAACTTATTCGGGTTCCCTCCACCCATAACACATTCGGGTTTACTCCACTCATAACTTATTCGGGTTCCCTCCATCCATACCATATTCGGGTTCCCTCCACCCATAACATATTCGGGTTTACTCCACTCTTAACTTATTCGGGTTCCCTCCACCCATAACATATTCGGGTTTACTCCACTCATAACTTATTCGGGTTCCCTCCATCCATACCATATTCGGGTTCCTTCCACCGTTGACATATTCGGGTTCCCTCCACCCATAACATATTCGGGTTTCTTCCACCGTTGCCAAATTTGAATGTCCTCCACCATTGACATATTCGGGTTTCTGAATGTTCTCGACATATTCGGGTTTCTGAATGTTCTTTGACATGGTATCATACCTGTCATTCATAAAACCAAGACGTGTTAAAATCGAGCTTCTGATGTACGAGTTATACGTCAGCACGAGAAGAACGCCTATCGTATATTCTCTAAAAACTGATCTATTAAATTTTCATAATACTGTGTTTCTCTAATTGATGGCAGAAATGATTATGTCATTGCTACAAACTATTATGTATTAAATGATAGATTTGTTGGGTTATTTCATCCGAATACTTTTGTCGGACCCATGGCCGATATGCGTGAATATATGATTCTACCTCACTAAAACACGTTCCGATAGCACAGTTGGTGGAGTGTCCGCTTCGGGCGAGTCGAGACCTAAAAAGAAGAAGTTGTAACTTCCTCCCTAGGCGTTCAGCATGAACGGAAGAGTTCACTCTAATTATTCCTTCGTCGTCATATGATTGAAAAATTAAGTACGATATTAAACCCAAAGCACTTACTCGCTCACTCACTAAAACACCACCTCACTAAAGATGACGCGTACCCCACCCAGTCACATCTAGATCACATTATCCGCCTGGGCAGGACGTCAAGCGAGTAAATACCGAGTTGTCAGTTTTAAATTTCAAATGACTTTGTCCAGAATGGATTTTCACAGAATACCAGTAGAACAGTCATCGATTTATTCAGATCGGTGTTTTACACCGTGCTCAAGAATATCTTACTTATACGACGGCGGCCCATTAGAACATTATGTGTTAAAATATTGCTTGAAATGGGTTTCTTGTAATGCATTTATTTCGATCATGAAATGCAACTTTTGAATCCGCCATTTTATGAGCGAAAATAGCCGTCGTGTTATATTCCTTTATAGGCCTATAGATTAGGCATCATGAGTCAAATGGCCAGATTAAAGACGTGAAATAACTTACACTGATTTTATCGACGGAGACAATGAATTGAGATTATTCAAGTATAGAGTGTTCCCTGTCAGAGCTGTGTAAAGTTTAAACATTGCTCTACGCCCGTTAAGCTCTACGGTCTAGTACTTCGAATGTTAGACAGACCCAAACGCTTGATGACACTTTATCAATAATTATCAGCCGTCTAGCGTGGGAGAAACTGGGGTAAGGTAGAAGCGAAGAAAGACGCAAATAACGTGAAAAAGGGGTCATGGCAACCGTCCCCATGGCAACATCTCGCACCAGAATCTCGTGTTTGATGATACGACGTCATTCGCCGTGTATGTCATCGTCCGTTGTGTTTTCGGGGACGAGAGGAAAACAGATTTCCTGTTGATATGTCTCCCATCCATTTTTTCATACAGGTGATCACTTACCTCATGAATGATGTTGCATTATAACATGATGCGTCATGCTTTACGAGCAAGGTTATGAAAAATTGGAAAGGAAAGTTTTGTGAAATGATATGTATAGACCATGAATTTTAAGTAGTTAAGCAACTTACCAGCCCAAATACTAAATACACAAATAGGTGATAGCAGGGTTTGAATGCGATTCGGAAATTAACAGATGGGTGTTTATATAGCTTCTTGTAAAAGTAATAATAAAGCCAACGGCTAGCGATAAGAAATGGTATATCCTTAATTATTATATCTTATGAAAGTTTCTTTTCCTCTCATTGGAGAAATTCGCGCTACCCAATGCAATGACGTCGACTGCGTGACAAATCCAATTTATTTTTGATGGCGTCTTGTGTCGTCCTGGTTTGCCAACAACCTACGAATGGCCGTTCGTTTCCGGTGATAAGTTAAACATTTTTGAGTACGGCGTAAAACACCAAGCAAATACGATCAAGAGCCTATTAATTAGTTAAAAGCTATATATGCATTGTACATTGCCGTGTTTTTATGCTATCTTAATTACATTTGTATGTATGTACAATACAGGATAATAAAACAGATATCAAAATATGTAAATTACTCATTTACTCGCGAGGGCTAATCCAAGTCCTTGAAGAACTAAAACTGAGTAAAGCCTGCTATTACTGAATGCCCATCTCCACTGAACATGGTTTGTTTAGGATTTCTATATACAACCGTTACGAGAGCTTCTATTCAATATTTTGTCAGTTCATTTTAAAGCTATCAAGGTCTTTTAGGAATTGGAAACAATTCGCCCGTCACAAATGAACATAAGTGAATGAATACATTATTTGGTTACGAAAAAGTGAAAAGTAATCAAATGTGCTGTGTGCGCAAACATAAGCGGAGCTACATCTAAGTGTAGTCAAAGGAGGGTGTAAAACATTCACAGAAGTACTAGAGAAGCACAAAGATACTCTTTCATCTTTTTCATCTGTAGTAATTTATAAGTAGGTTCCTTGTCTAAATAGATAGTAAAGATCCGGTCTGCGGCAGATGGCATATGTTTGTTTCTTACCCGTGCGAATGCAAACGATGGGCATGAAACTTTGCATGTATAGTTTTTAGAGCGAAAAAAAAAATAGCACAGAAATAAACGCTTACTTGATTACAGGTAATTGTGACATTTAATCAGCGCTGTTCAGGTGTATAGCCTACACGTACAGTGGCAATCTGCTGAGGCTGCCGAGTGTGACAACATTCTTTTGATGTGTACTCCCAGGTATATAGGCAACCTCTGATTCATACCTGTGAAGCAGAGCGCTGCAGTACCGTCAGCGAATCGATCGTGTTTGCCACGCCTGTACAGAGGAACCGGGTTTCTGTCCGCGCTAGAACATCGTACTGCAATCAACGGGTAATTTCCATCGCTTATTTCTCTTAGGCCGATTCCATACACAAGGCATTATACATTGTAATTTTGTGACACGGACCTGAGCAGATCACAGGGTGCTGCATATAGACTTGATTACCCAGGGCACAGGCAAACAGCACAAACAACTCAGACGCACCTGAGAGGTTTTTTACCTGGCCGATACAAGAAGGCTTTCAGGTAAGACAGAGAGTGTGTGTTTATGCTGTGTAAGATGGCCATGTTTATTGAATCCTGAGATCGCGTACATGTTTATATGTGTATGTGTGTATAACGTTAACGTTTTGTGTATCTTTACACGTTTTGTGTATCTTTACTCGTTTTCTGTACTGCTGTAATGCGGTCGTGTACACGTAGAACAATGGACGTTTCTAGACCATTATTCGTGTACACTGACAATATCTGTGTTCTTATACGATAGAATCGTAAGTACCGACGTAAAATTCCGTGCATACACGTAAATGAAAACTACTCATACCTTGTACCAACAGAATATGGGTAACGAAGTGTAATTCTGTACGCGTAGAATATATATAAACTGCATGTATAAAAGGAGAGACTTGTGGAGTGTTTCTGAATTTCGTGTACACGATTTAGCCTCTGCTTGGGGTTTCACGTCGTTCTTAACAAATTTTCAGTCATATGACGACGAAGGAATCCTTAGAGTGCATGTTATGTGCCTCCTTGTTGCAGAACGGATTTCCATCCCTCTTTTATATAGTGGTGCTTCACCGAGACGCCTTAACGGAGGCAAGTAAGCCGCCTGCCCCGGTCAACCAATTGTCGCACTATCCCTTTCATGCTGCATTATCCCCTTCATGCTTAACGCCAAGCGAGGAAGTTATGACTTCTTCTTCTCAGGTGTGGCTCGACACAGGACCGACCCTGGATCTACCGCTCCCGAATCGGTCGCTCTACCAACTGTGCTACTTTGGCCGGTCCCATGTTTAAGCTTGGGCAGTACTTAAGGCTACATTCATATCAAGTGCCCATTTTCTCTTGAAGCCACAGACAGAACTAGTCCTATATACACATGACGTGCTTCGCGCAAACCAGCATCCCTACTAATGCCGGTGCTGCCATAGAAAACCTACAAACCAGGTCCAATCTTCGATCACGCATCGCTCTTCAAGCTTGTCATTTACCACAAAGGTTTTCCAAAATGAACCGCGCGGTAGGTTCGTGTAGCGAGATGCTTCTATATGATCGGTCAATGACCAGCGGCTTTCTTACGCCCTCGTGTTGTTGTAGTAAAAGCGTTGAATTAGTCTTCACAGAGGCCAGCAAACTCCTAATGTGACACTCTAGCTACAATCTGGGGTTAAATATACGCTTGGCATGTTGTATGTTCAATGTGTTTATTAACCGAACTTCTGTGCTTCTCCAAAAGGAGTAAAACACGAAAGTCCCATCGACTGGCAATTATCACATTGTTAACTGTTGACTGAAGACCTGTACTTATACAGAACGTCATCAGTGAGTAAAACTGTAGACCAACACTTATACAGAACGTTATCAGTGAGTAAAACTGTAGACCAACACTTATACAGAACGTTATCAGTGAGTAAAACTGTAGACCAACACTTATACAGAACGTTATCAGTGATTAAAACTGTAGACCAACACTTATACAGAACGTTATCAGTGAGTAAAACTGTAGACCAACACTTATACAGAACGTTATCAGTGAATAAAACTGTAGACCAACACTTATACAGAACATAAACTGTAGACAAGAGACCAACACTTATACAGAACGTTATCAGTGAGTAAAACTGTAAAGAGACCCACACTTATACAGAACATAAACTGTAGACAAAAGACCAACACTTATACAGAACGTAAACTGTAGACGAGAGACCAACACTTTTACAGAACATAAACTGTAGACAAGAGACCAATACTTATACAGAACATAAACTGTAGACAAGAGACCAACACTTATACAGAACATAAACTGTAGACAAAAGACCAACACTTATACAGAACGTAAACTGTAGACGAGAGACCAACACTTATACAGAACGTAAACTGTAGACGAGAGACCAACACTTATTACAGAACATAAACTGTAGACGAGAGACCAACATTTATACAGAACATAAACTGTAGACAAGAGACCAATACTTATACAGAACATAAACTGTAGACAAGAGACCAACACTTATACAGAACATAAACTGTGGACAAAAGACCAACACTTATACAGAGCGTAAACTGTAGACGAGAGACCAACACTTATACAGAATATAAACTGTAGACGAGAGACCAACATTTATACAGAACATAAACTGTATACAAAAGACCAACACTTATACAGAACACAAACTGTAGACGAGAGACCAACGCTTATACAGAACATAAACTGTAGACGAGAGATCAACACTTATACAGAACATAAACTGTAGACAAGAGACCAACACTTATACAGAACATAAACTGTGGACAAAAGACCAACACTTATACAGAACGTAAACTGTAGACAAGAGACCAACACTTATGCAGATCATAAACTGTAGACAACAGACCTACACTTAAACAGAAGATAAATTGTAGGCAAGAGACAAACACTTAAACAGATTTTATTTTATTTATTATTTGATTAGAGTTTTGCTCCGTACTCAAGAATATTTCACTTCTACGACGGCGGCCAGCATTATGGTGGGAGGAAACCGGGCAGAGCCACGACCATTCGCTAAGAGACCTTCCCACTTAGCTTGACTTGAACTCATATTGACCACACTGGGCAGAGGCTTCAACGCTGCGCTAGCCCGCTAACCAACTGAACCACGGAGGCCCCCTTTTAAAAAGAATGTAAGCTGTAGACAACAGACCAACAGTTAAACAGATCGTAAACTATAAACAAGACCTACACTTATATGTAAACTGTGGGCAACAGAACGTATACGGTTAACAACAGAAAAACCCTGAACCGAAAAGTGTACGGTGGACAGAACAACGCCCGCTAAACAGAACGTAAACGGTGAATTTCTAATACGCACGTGAAGATTTCTGAGAGGAAAATGCCCTGCCATTCTTCACACAAGTGCTTTGCGACACTCACCACATGCGTTGTACATTGTATCTTTTAAGACTATCTTCGGGAGATACAATTGTGTAAAAACAGAGCAATATATAAACAGAACTTAAACCTCTGAGCAACAGCAAAACATTTAGCCACAGCGAAATTGGTGAATTTGTAACGCGCACTTGAAGATTTCTTATGCTTGCTTATGGGTTTCACGTATTATCACCTTTCCCTAGATAAAATTGTGTGCCATTATAAATTATCGTCAGTGTGGACCGTGTTTTGTAAATCACGTAGGTCTTCACGACAAAAGCATGTGACCTTAATGATTTGCTATGGTATACAGAGATGTATGTTGGAAATCGTGTCAAAAATGTGATTCTAGACTGCATAAAGTCTTAAGTACAGCCACCCTTTCCAGATAAAGCAGCACCATGACTTCAAATAAGATCACATTATGTAAACACTTGTCTAAACACTTAAACAGTGGATTAGTATTGAACACGTGCATTCGGAAACCTCTAAGGTTTACATCGCATGGAGTTATACAACAGCTTATGACAGGTTGTTTACTGAGAGAAATGAAGTTACGCTGAGAAAACACTGTGATAAGTTACGATATAATGAGTTGTAAATATTGTCGTCTGTATCCATAAACACGGCAGAAAGGACGACCTAGTTACATCGGCAGAGCAATCACCCCTGAACCCTAGTCTGTATGCCTCACTGGTAAAACTCAGACACAGATGCGCCGAGCAAAATGAGTCAAGCCCAAACTGGACTCCTTTATTATCACGTGGTAATATAGCCTAACTGGGTCGGACAACGTTCCACGTGACTAACTCGCTGCGATATATGTGTGATAAGATAGTTGTGTGGACGGGGTTTAGGGTCAAGGGTTTGTCTTGTCGAAAATTAATGAATGGTTGAAAAAATCAGCTATAACAGTGTTTGAGACGTTCACATGGGCTGCAAGCTAAAAGCTGGTGTCATTCCCGGGAACCTGCGAACAGTGGAGCTAAAATGCCTCCATAATGTGTCAAGACCCGTTTCGGGTTTACCTGCAGGCGTAAGCTAATCAAGCTGCCGTAAGAGATTAGCGCCTCATCAGATTTCACATGTTTTTAAAAAGCTTTAATATTATTCTGTGTTAAATGTGATGATAATACAGCACCAGTTACGTCCTGTAAATTGCATTTGTTACCTAATTCTGCGTGTAATTTTCGACTTTTAAGCATTTACATGAATAGTTAGAATGAAACCCTTAGTGACCTAAATTTACAAGAGGCCATGTTTCACCGGTTAGGTATGACCATTTGCCAGCTATCACACTCCCGTCGCTGCTCTGGTTTTATCCTCTTTGTTGTAGCCATGTTTCACCGGTTAGGTGTGACCATTTGCCAGCTATCACACTCCCGTCGCTGCTCTGGTTTTATCCTCTTTGTTGTAACCATGTTTCACCGGTTAGGTGTGACCATTTGCCAGCTATCACACTGTCGTCGCTGCTCTGGTTTTATCCTCTTTGCTGTGGCCATGTTTCACCGGTTAGGTGTGACCATTTGCCAGCTATCACACTGTCGTCGCTGCTCTGGTTTTATCCTCTTTGCTGTAGCCATGTTTCACCGGTTAGGTGTGACCATTTGCCAGCTATCACACTGTCGTCGCTGCTCTGGTTTTATCCTCTTTGTTGTAGCCATGTTTCACCGGTTAGGTGTGACCATTTGCCAGCTATCACACTCCCGTCGCTGCTCTGGTTTTATCCTCTTTGTTGTAGCCATGTTTCACCGGTTAGGTGTGACCATTTGCCAGCTATCACACTGTCGTCGCTGCTCTGGTTTTATCCTCTTTGCTGTAGCCATGTTTCACCGGTTAGGTGTGACCATTTGCCAGCTATCACACTCCCGTCGCTGCTCTGGTTTTATCCTCTTTGCTGTGGCCATGTTTCACCGGTTAGGTGTGACCATTTGCCAGCTATCACACTGTCGTCGCTGCTCTGGTTTTATCCTCTTTGCTGTAGCCATGTTTCACCGGTTAGGTGTGACCATTTGCCAGCTATCACACTGTCGTCGCTGCTCTGGTTTTATCCTCTTTGTTGTAGCCATGTTTCACCGGTTAGGTGTGACCATTTGCCAGCTATCACACTCCCGTCGCTGCTCTGGTTTTATCCTCTTTGTTGTAGCCATGTTTCACCGGTTAGGTGTGACCATTTGCCAGCTATCACACTGTCGTCGCTGCTCTGGTTTTATTCTCTTTGTTGTAGCCATGTTTCACCGGTTAGGTGTGACCATTTGCCAGCTATCACACTCCCGTCGCTGCTCTGGTTTTATCCTCTTTGTTGTAGCCATGTTTCACCGGTTAGGTGTGACCATTTGCCAGCTATCACACTGTCGTCGCTGCTCTGGTTTTATCCTCTTTGCTGTAGTCATGTTTCACCGGTTAGGTGTGACCATTTGCCAGCTATCACACTGTCGTCGCTGCTCTGGTTTTATCCTCTTTGCTGTAGCCATGTTTCACCGGTTAGGTGTGACCATTTGCCAGCTATCACACTGTCGTCGCTGCTCTGGTTTTATCCTCTTTGCTGTAGTCATGTTTCACCGGTTAGGTGTGACCATTTGCCAGCTATCACACTGTCGTCGCTGCTCTGGTTTTATCCTCTTTGCTGTAGTCATGTTTCACCGGTTATGTGTGACCATTTGCCACCTACCACACTGTCGTCGCTGCTCTGGTTTACTCTCTATTCTGTAGCCGTATTTTATTATGTTATACACCATCAGCTGAACTAGTATTTTACGTTTATCTAAAAGGGAAATATATATATTTTCACTATTTTAACGTCATAATGTTTTGTGTTTTGGTTTTGCACCTGTGTTAGGTCTGATGTAAACAGCAGATTTTTATAGTTTAAGTGGCCTAGAGCTTCGCTAAAACCGCTAACACTGCTTCAGACTGATACAAGAGCATTACTAATATGTCCACCGAGACTAAAATGTCCGGAGAAGGTCTGACCGGCGGATTGTCCTGGGTTTCCCTCAACCTTTGCCCGGTTTCCTTCCACCATAATGCCGGCCGATGTTGTGTAAGTGAAGTATTCTTAAGTGATCGGACATAAATCCTCGACATCTTCGTTTTTTATCTGTTTATACCAATCGGATACGATTTCCTTGGTGTACACTTCTGTTACTTACATTGATAACCAAATTTATATGATGTATGATTTGGATTATTATGTGTGAGGTATCAGTGTCAATACAGGATCCAACTGAACTGCGGCAGTTTTAAACCCAGTATATGTAATGGACAGTAAAAGTGAAAAGTAAAACATGAAGAGTACCAAGGAGTTATCAACTGATAATCTAGCAGAATCCAAACGTGACTCGTCCAGGTTACACATAAAAAATCACAAATCAATAAATCGATGAATTAACCTAGAAGGACAAGCGTCTAGAGCAATTATGAAAACGCCATTATTCCATTAATATTGATTCGTTGATTGACTACTGATTAACGAGATACTCAATTAAGAATTCTATTAAATACTGAAAGTCAATTACAGGAGACATGGAAATAATAGGGCACCGACGGGCTGATTTCTTTATTACGGCAGGGGCTCCATGTAGTTTATACCTCATATACATGCTTTAGGGATTTCAATAGCTTTACCTGGAATGTATACAGGTAGACTCTTGATTACAATACAGCACTGAGCAATTCTAGACCACTGACATCTAATAAATTGTAATTAAGATCACTGCATTCCCATTTTTTGGTTTCCTAATTCTGGCTAAGCCATTATGTTAAGGATCATTGTGTTATTACTTCTTAAGCAATTACATGAATTGTTAGAACAAAATCCTAAATTAGGTAAACTGACAAGAGGCCGAATTTCACAGGTTTGTGTGCCAGACATCACACTCTCGTCGCTGTTGTAATCGTTTGTATTATGTATCACAGTACCTCACCGGCTTCCTAAACACCCTAGTGTAACGGGGTTGACTATCGTGACGTAACTACCATCGAAACGTCTTGTGAATGAATGAATGAATGATTGATTATGACTTAACACCACATCCAGTCATATCGTGGCGAGAAACGTTGCGTAGCCTAATGTAACTACCATAGTAGCGCTCCGTACATGTATCTACCATAGTAACGTTGTGTAATGTAACTACCATCGCAACGTTATTTAATGTAACTACCATCGCAACGTTATGTGCATATAACTACCATCATAACGTTACGTGCCTGTAACTACCATCATAACGTTATGTAATGTAACTAACATAGTAACGCTATGTAATGTAACTACCATCGCAACGTTATGTGCATGTAACTACCATCATAACGTTACATGTCTGTAACTACCATGGTAACGTTATGTAATGTAACTAGCATAGTAACGTTATGTAATGTAACTACCATCCTAACGTTAGGTACATGTAACTACCATCGTAACTTTATATGCATGTAAGTACCAATGTAACTACGTACATGTATAGGAGTCATACTGGCAGTACTCATCTTACTAGTATTCTATGATAAATCTTACATAATTCAGGCTTTTACAATATCACTTGTAAAGATGTCGTAGACTGAATTAATTGAACTGTTACACTCCATGTAACATGTGTAATATTTGTTATTTGTGTAACATCACTATACTCAGGAATTTCTCACTTTTATGTTAGTTCTATGGGTGGAGGAAATCGTATTACAACTATGACGTATCCGATCAGATCAATATTAGACCCGCAGTTAGTGCTTGGTGTGTGGGTGGAGCGGGGATGGTGGGGTGGGGGGTGGGGGGGTGGTGGAAGTAAGTATGGTATGTACATATGGTAACAGCCCGAACAAATATCTACATATGAGGGTTGGAAAATTATTTAAACATCACAAGCATGGAGCTAATCAGCATCATCCCCTGGAACACGACACGAATCTGATGATACGATCAGTTTCAGTATTGCCATTGGCCTTAAAGCTACGCCCTGGTAGGTATAGCTTACACCAGCAAATCTGGTGTATTGACACCACAGAGTAAGCTATTCTTTCATTATGCATATCACCGCTTATTACAGGAATAACGGTATATCATGGTTTTGTGTATGCAAACCAACTGTGTTTATACGTTCAGGGGATAATCCACAACCCCCTTATTCCGCTTTTTTGCATTTGTGCCTCGGGCGTTTAATGAAACAAATATTATTTCTGCTAATTTTTCCGATCATTTGTAATTTTTTTTGTAATTGCTCGCCAACATCTAGAGGTTAAATAGATGTGGGCGAGCAAAAAAACGAAACACAAAAAAACAAAACAAAAAAAAACAACAACAACACAACAACAACATGTAACTCTGACCATTTAAAAATGAAGGTCAAGTAAAACTAATAAAGTTAACCGAATACATTAATACTCTTTATAGCAATGTATACACCGGTGACCTACTTTTTTGTCTTATCGTTAAAAAAAGAAAACAATTAAAAAAAAGGCAGACCTAGGTCAGTATTTGCCAAAGTGGTGTTGAGTGTTACAAAGCACAGAGGAGTCGCCCTTTAAACTAATATATGTATGTATGTACAGAGCACAGCTGGTGGATAGGAAGCTCATGTATGAATAATCATGGGGAGCTGCTGATATAGGTCAATGCCAGTTCACCTTTTTGCGTACGAATAGCAAAGCGGGCCCTGGTCGAGTGGTTAAGGGGCAATCATCAAATCACAAGAATGTTAAGTTTTCGAATTTTAGGGCAAAGTGATCTGTAGTTTTTCAGTGTTCCGCGGTGTCATTAAGGCAGCAAGTAGTCGACAGGTGTGTATTTTGTGGGCTTATGTGAACTCCACGGGAGATCGCTTGATTTCCAGCCCCAGGAGTCACAGGTGAGAGAGTTCACCAGTAACTCGCCAGTGGTTTATTACAAGTACTTTTAATAAAATTGATCACTATCGTATAAGTGAAAAAGTGAAAAAGTCTTGGCGGGTTTGGGGTTAAGCAACAATCAAACAAATAAATAAAATTTTGCGTTTTTCTGAAATTTGCACTTTTACACCTGTAAACCCATGAAACAGACAAGCATCGCTCATGCGAAAGTGCCAAATATATGTATATTGTATTGTGGTGCTGAGCGTGTTAGCGCGGTGCAATACATGACCCAGGAGCTTCTCACCAACGCGATCGCTGTGAGTTCAAGTCGAGTTCATGTTGGCTTCCTCTGTGGCCGTACGTGGGAATGTTTGCAGCAACCTGCGGATGGTTATTGGCTTCTCCCGGGCTCTGCCCGGTTTCCTCTCGCCATAGTGCTGGCCACAGTCGTAGAAGTGAAAAATTCTTAAGTACGTCACAAAACGCTAAATAAATAAAAAACCGTGAGTTTGCACCTATAGGAAAATAAGATTTTTCACCGTTGTATAAAAAATAATATGTATATTTCCCCATATCCCGTGAGAGTAAAGGATAACACAATCCTGCAGTCTAGATTCCATTGCAGAAATTACTTTTAAAGTTTTCTTTAAAGTGTTATCCAGTCATTAGGGCAGACCGAGACTGGCTTTACACCTGAAAGACACAAGTAAATAAACCGTGTACGTGATACGTTGTGGAGTCCGTTTAACAAAGAATGTATAACGTTACGCGGACGTATAATTACCGTTACGTTACGACGTAATACTTAACTATTCCTAACCTCCGTACTTAAACAAAACGTCGCAAATCTATTCTCTCTTTTTGTTTTTCTTTCTTCTTTGTTTTATACTGTATGTCAGCACACCTGAGCCCCTGGGTAAACAAAGAGTGGATAATTTAAACGTCAAGTCTTAACATAATTCCACCTGCATTTACCCTGGGAATGCATGTAACCTGAGCACTAGTTATGGGCTTTGATGTGAGGAGGGAACAATGGATGTCAAATCCAACAATGTATAGGGCATAAGCCGTGTGCCAGACACAAACAATTTGTTTGTATTCGTTTCAAAGCCACATTCAAGAATTATTAATTTGAAAGACCATATGGATCAAAAGGTGTACTCTGAGTGGCATAGAAGGTTTTTCAGCTTTTTAATGGCAGTGGAGGAACTTAGCTGTAGGTTAAATTTAAACAAGATATACAAACATCAAGTCTAATATTTAATGCCCTGGTCTCTGAAGCGTTTTTGTATATCGCAAAAGCCTGTAGGCAAGTACGACGTAAAAGTTGTGATACTTATACAAAATGCCTAGCCCCAGGGGAAGGGGGAAAGCCTTAGAGCAGCAGTTAAGTGTTTGGTGTGGCTATAACAAGTAGGTTTACCTAGACGTTATGCTTGGTTTGTGTTGTGCCTGATTTGTGAATGTTCAGGTCGTGATAAAGTAGCTCCTCAACAACCACCCAAGCACTCACTCACTCACTCACTCACTCAGCAACAAAATAGTTCTTCTCTTCCCTTATTTATTGTAACGTGTGTTTTATGAGATTCATGAGACAAACAATTATTCCGATCGAAAGAAAAATGTTGACAACTTGCAAAACGCCTCGTATTAAGGTTATTTTTTTAGCGAAGAGCTCAATGGTTAGAGCCTTATTGCTGTTGTTGTTTTTGTTGTTTGGGACGGTGTACTTTATCTTCGTGGGCTGCATATCATTTTGTGACTTGCATGCGTTGCCGCCGTATGAAGTTAAGCAATATCATGCATGTCATGGGGGTAAGAAATGCTGTAGAAATTCGCTGTTTCATATGCTAGAAATGCTGAACGTGGCTTTGCTGATGTTTGCATGTTCCCTATCATCGGTAAACACACATTTCAGATCATGGCAGAAAAACGTCTGTACAGTCACCTCTATCTTACTTAATTACCTTGCTTTTTTATAAGACGGAGTGGGTGTTGAGTCAAGTCTATATTCAGTTTTCGCGGTGATATCAGACAGAACGTGCGTCAAACCGGTTAGGAAACCTCTGGAACTGAACGCAGATAATAAAGTAATGCTTGATCTAGAAAACCGTTAAAAAAATCCCGAATAAAAATCTTCTCGGTTTCAACGTCCGCCATTTTGGATATTGGCGATGTAGTTATCTCGTGGAACGGAAGTAGGTCATCACGCTACATGTCTCTTTTTTTGACCGGTAGAAATAATACCTGGGCTAAAACAAATCCAGTTGAGGCCTAAGGTGCATGTAAAGCCAACCAGTTCATGGACTCATTTACAAATGAAAACGATAACAAAGACGACGACACATCTAACGTCTAGATTCCAGGCGTACATGTGAAGTCATATTTTGTAGCATAGCAAAACCTGCGGACTCATTTTCCGCCATTCTGCAGCTATAGGAAGGCACACAACCATCGCGAAAAGTTGATTTATTTATTTATTTCATTGTCGTTTTATGCCATACTCAAGACGTTTTCACCTATACGATGTTAGTTTTATGGTGAGCTTGAGGAAACGGGAATGCCCTTCAAAAACCATTGACCTAACGAACATTCCCAAGTATGAAGTACAGATATGTACACCATTTTTGATGGAAGACTTGGCCCCGGAATAACGAAGCAATCTTAAACTTAAGTCAAACTTTCAAATGACTTTGAAATTCGTGTAATAATAAATAATTTTTCTGATGTAAGAAGGTCAAAACATTGCTTGGCAACGTAAATTCAGGGTAAGTTTTTGTACAACAAATTTCAGTTAAAATAAAAGAAAGGACCCTGCCGAATTTAATGATTAAAGTCATTAAAAGTCCAAAGTCGCCTCGTGGGGTCAGTGGTGTTCAGCGAACCCAAGGTTGCCCAAATGGCGACGTGAGCGTCAGCGGTCACTTTATGTTCCCAGCGAACCCAAGGTTGCCCAAATGGCGACGTGAGCGTCAGCGACCACTTTATGTTCCCAGGATGCCTCGAGCACCTTTAATGACTGGTTTATAGACGAAAATAAAAAAGATCATTTTTCTGTTTGTGTTAAGAACCTCCACAGCTCCGGCTTAGCAGGTGTACGCCATACCGTCCTTCTGGTACAGACACAAAAACACCAGGATGTCACACCTGAGGTGATGTAAATTCCTTCCCTACATGTCCCTTTCCGGCCGTCACCCCTGAAGTGATCTTTATTCCATGCTTATATGTCCCTTTCCGGCCGTCACACCTGAAGTCATCTAAATTCCTTACCTACATGTCCCTTTCCGGAGGTTACACCTGAAGTAATCTAATGTCCTTCCTAACTTGCACAAATAATAATAATAACTTAATTACTCAAAAACAACAACAACAAAAAAACAACAACAACAACAACAAAAAAAAAACAACAAAAAAAAAACAAAGAAAAAAACCATCAACAACAAAAACTTCCTGTTTCTGATTGCGAAATATATATCGCGTAATCGGATTGTAATATATCTCCCTATCTAATCATTCTGGTATTTAATTTGTACAGGGGCCGATTCCGCAAAGCTCTTTCTGTCTTAAGTCTAAATTTAAAAACTCTGTATGATTCTTAGTTTTGGGACCTCGCTGTCAGTTCAAGTCCCTCCCTCCCTGGCTCCCTCCCCGGCCATACGTGAGAAGGTCTGCAGCAACCTGCGGATGGTGCTAGGTTTTTCCCGTGCCTTGCCCGGTTTCCTCCCACCATTTTGCTTGCCGCCGTCGTATAAGTGAAATATTCTTGAGTACGGCGCAAAACACCAATCAAATAAATAAATAAATAAATTCTTAGTTTACGTCACTGGAAGTTTTTCAAATTTTGACTTAAACCAGAAATGTTTTTTTTTGAATCGGTGCCCGATCCACCTGCATTGTTTTCTTATTCATTTATTTATTTGATTGGTATTTTATGCCGTAGTCAAGGATATTTCACGTATACGACGGCAACCTGTGTTATGGTGAGGGGAAACCGGGCATAGTCCGAGGGGAAACTCCCGACCATGCGCAGGTTGCTGAAGACTGTACGAAGTACGACTGGAGAAGAAGCCAGCATGAACCGGACTTGAACTTGCACCGACTGTATTGATGAGAGGCTCCTGGCTAGTGTAATAGATTAGCACGCAATTGCTAACCACTAGCCCTTGTGATGTGTAGGTCTATATTTAACACTTTGGAGGTCAACAAGAGAAAATTTAATTAAAATTCTTAGCACAGGCTACTTTTTATGTTTATTTGGAAGGGGAACAATATCACTGAGATGCGAAAAAAGAACTCACCAATATATAGGTCATTGACCTCTCTGTGTTTCCTTTTATTTATTTATCCTCTACAATTCAGATCTAGACTAAGGTTACTTTTGTGTGCACTTTGTGCAGAATCCATGTGAATCCAGGGGGTGGGCGTCGACGAGAGCATCCGTGGTTAGGAGGGCGTTAACCTGTGCAGTTCGCCCCTCTCTCAGGTTAAGTTTTGATATGGTTCGGGAACCTATCCGTTTCGTTTTTCATTTTTGGGGAGTGGGAAGAGAGATTTGTTTGGGAGAAGGGAGAATGTATATTTTTTTGTAAATATTCACCCGAGGCATATCATCACTCCTGGAGTGTAGATTTTATCTGTTATTTATTATTATTATGGCGGGCTGCAAAGCAGTCGAATACCTGTCATAGATGACAGAGAGTCACAGCTTTTTCGCGCGAGACTTGGGGTCATCAGAGCGAGACGTGTAGAGGGCGTGTCGATACAGATAATGACTCGTCCGCTCCCACATTCTCTGAGCACTGCGCTACGTGCTCTGAAAAGTCAGGAGAAATAACACACAGTGACGTGTGACCCAAATACCGGAAGTCACAATCGGAGGGAAACAAAGAAACGATTTTGTATTTCAGTACAAAATAATAAAAAGCATTATAAACGCCCCATTTTACCCAAATCTTCACATGCGCGGAGACCCAAAATCCTGGTCAAACCATTCTAATGACTGGTTCGTTATTTGTGTATGAGTACACAGTGGCTGGGAGGGGCACCAGATTAAAATACACCACAACACTGTCAGGATATGACCCCAAACTGTGCTGAAAGCGACATTAATCTGTAACAAAAACTAACAAAAATTGAAAACCTCAGGCCTTTATATGCGTGTGTTATCATTCATGTACTTCATTCGCGCAAATGTCGTTGAGCATTGTCGTCATATTTGAGAAAACGTTACAGCGGTCAGGTTTACAGTTGAGAATTCCAGACAGAGTGTGAAGAAAAACAACACATCTCGCTAGGTAGGCCTGTACCTGACTATTTGTTTTTTAATTTGATTGGTGTTTTAGGCCGTATTCAAGAATATTTCACTTAAAAGCCGGCAGCCAGCATTATGGTGGGAGGAAACCGAGCAAAGCCGAAGGAAATCCACGACCCTCCGTGTGGCCGGAGAAGAACTCACAGCGACTGCATTGTTGTGGGCCATTGCGCCGCGCTGGTACACTGAACCCTGCGACCGCATTGGTGTGGGCTATTGTGCCGCGCCGGTATATTGAACCCCGCACATTGGTGTGGTCCATTGCGCCGCGCTGGTACACTGAACCCTGCGACCGCATTGGTGTTGGCCATAGCGCCGCGCTGGTACACTGAACCCCGCAACTGTATTGCTGTGGGCCATTGCGCCGCGCTAGTACCCTGACCCCTGCGACCGCATTGGTGTAAGCCATTACGCCGAACTGGTACACTGAACCCCGCGACCGCATTGGTGTGGGCCATTTTGCGCCGCGCTAGTACACTGAACTCCGCGACCGCATTGGTGTGGGCCAGTGCTCCGCGGCGGTACATTGAACCCCGCACATTGATGTTGGCCATTGCGCCGCGCTGGTACATTGACCCGTGCGACCGCATTGATGTGGGCCATAGCCACGCGCTCGTACACTGACCCCTGCGACCGCATTGGTGCGGGCCATTGCCCCGCGCTGGTACACTGAGCCCCGCGACCACATTAGTGTGGGCCATTGCGCCGCGCCGGTACATTGAACCCCGCACATTGGTGTTGGCCATAGAGCCGCGCCGGTATATTGAACCCCGCACATTGGTGTGGTCCATTGCGCCGCGCTGGTACACTGAACCCTGCGACCGCATTGGTGTTGGCCATAGCGCCGCGCTGGTACACTGAACCCCGCAACTGTATTGCTGTGGGCCATTGCGCCGCGCTAGTACCCTGACCCCTGCGACCGCATTGGTGTAAGCCATTACGCCGAACTGGTACACTGAACCCCGCGACCGCATTGGTGTGGACCATTTTGCGCCGCGCTAGTACACTGAACTCCGCGACCGCATTGGTGTGGGCCAGTGCGCCGCGGCGGTACATTGAACCCCGCACATTGGTGTTGGCCATTGCGCCGCGCTGGTACATTGACCCGTGCGACCGCATTGATGTGGGCCATAGCCACGCGCTCGTACACTGACCCCTGCGACCGCATTGGTGTGGGCCATTGCCCCGCGCTGGTACACTGACCCCCGCGACCGCCATTGGTGTGGGCCATTGTCCCGCGCTGGTACTCTGAGCCCCGCGACCACATTAGTGTGGGCCATTGCGCCGCGCCGGTACATTGAACCCCGCACATTGGTGTTGGCCATAGAGCCGGGCCGGTACACTGAACCCCGCGACCGCATTGGCGTGGGCCATTGCCCCGCACCGGTACACTGACCCGCTCCCTTATCCTAATTTTCAGTGTTCTAAGGCATATTAATATAAAAATATTAAAGTAAAAAGTCCCTGGAATAAGTCACAGTACTAGATCAGTAAACTGTTTTGAATTAAGGATTAAGTCCATCTTAACACTGCGATAGTTTCTTGATCACTGTAGTAAGCCTACTGTACACCGCAGGGTGCCTTCCTTGGCAATTTAAGTAGAATTTAAAAGATATATTTTCATGGGTTCCGTGGAGGTAAATTTCGGCAATTCACGACATAACCCGATGAGGCATATTTCTGACATCTCATATTTTAGTTATTAATAATTAAGTTTAGATCAAATATAGTTTTAACCGGTGGCAAATTAACTTCCTGAAACTTTACCATGTTATTTTGTTTTTCTGTTGGCTGTTTTTTTTTTTCATATTTAACCCCGACTGCAATAAAACTATAAACTTACCCATCTGAACATTTCGGTGAAGAGCTCCAGGGGACAAAAAAAATTAATGTTAAAGTTATTAACTTGAGGGTAAGCGTATTTCGTCTAATTAAATGGGGGGGGGGGGGGGGTGGGGGTGGGCTCCGTGGCTGAGTTGGTTAGCGCGCTAGCGCAGCGTGTTTGACCCAGGAGCCTCTTAAAAAGGCGGTCGCTGTCAGTTCGAGTCCAGCTCATGCTTGCCTCCCTCTCCAGCCTTACGTTGGAAGATCTGACAGCAACCTGCGGATGGTCGTGGGTTTCCACCGGGTTGTGCCAAGTTTCCTCCCACCACCGTATAAGCGAAATATTCTTTAGTACGGCGTAAAACACCAATCAAATAAATAAACAAATCTAATTAAATGACATTTTATAATTAGCAATTGCTTATTTATAACGGCGTCAGACTGTGTGTGTCAGCATGGAAATTATGTTTATTAAATACCCAATAATAATATGTGTACAGTCAAATGATATTAAAGGGTACGGGGGAGGGGTCCGTGGCTCAGTTGGTTAGCGCGCTAGGGCAGCGTAATGACCTAGGAGCCCCTTACCAATGCGGTCGCTGTGACTTCGAATCCAACTCATGCTGGCTGCCTCTCTTGCCTTACGTGGGAAGGTCAGCCAGTAACCTGCGAATGGTTGTGGGTTTTCTCCGGGCTCTGCCCGGTTTCCGCCCACTACAATGCTGGCCGCCGTCGTATAAGTGAAATATTCTTGAGTACGGCGTAAAACACGTCAAATAAATAAATAAATAAATGTTAAAGGACACGTGAAACATTTGGTTGTGATTTCTTAATATGGAGTTATGTGGCATAATATATAAAAGCACCGAAAAGCTTCTCAGTTTTCTTCTTGGGCGTAAATATATCTTATCCCAACGGTCAGTTCGAACATTACATAGCCTGCTTTAGTTCACACGTGTAATTAACTTAGGAGGGAGAGTCCGAACTGAGGATGCGAGTTTCAATTATGTTCATCGATGACGTCATTTCCGTTTAAGTCTGGTATTCTATTTAAGAGGGAGGAGAAAGTTTCTCACATGTTTTGCCTGGTTCACTAATTTCAGAAGCAGGAATTCTGTATAACACAATCCAGAACCGATGGTTTTCCGATGGAGTCCGTGTTACATGATCACAAAGCTCATGTTCGAATCCAGCTCTCGCTATAGCGTGTATCCGGATTTTACATTATTATGTAGAACAGTATTGTATAGCTAAATAATACAATACTCACTTGGAATTCAAACCGGCTGAAGTAAGGAAATTCTTTGGATGAGGCAAACAAACATACAGACTTCTCAGTTGTGCCACGACTGTTGCATGTACCAACCGCATTTTGATCTGGAGTCAAAAGTAACAAAAGTTAGCAATTAGCTTTCCGTTAGCATCACGGGCGAACTGCATATTTGCGTTTGCCTGGGAGATTGCGGAGTGATGGGTTTATTTGACTGCTTTATTTCTGTCTATCTGCTGTGAGTCTGCGTGTATGTCCGTATGCTTGTCTCTCTGCATGCCTGTATGCTTGTCTGTATGCCTGTCTGTCTGTCCGTGTGCTTGTCTGTCTGTCTGTAAGCTTGTATGTCTGTATGCCTATATGCCTCTATACCTGTCTGTCTCTCTGTATGCCTCTCTGTCTGCATGTCTGTCTGTATACTTGTCTGTCTGTATGCCTGTCTCTCTGTAAGTGTGCTTGTCTGTCTGTCTGTCTCTAAGCTTGTATGCCTGTATGTCTGTATGCCTGTATGCCTGTATGCCTGTCTGTCTCTCCGTATGCCGCTCTGCCTGCATGTCTGTCTGCCTGCATGCCTATCTGTCTGCATGCCTGTTTGTTTGTTTGTCTCCGATTTTGTCAACGACTTCAGATGAAAGGTTATGAAGGGATTTTGTTGAAATTTTTTGAAAGTAAGTTATTGAAGGAGCAATCACTTAAATTTTGTTGGTGATTCGGATCTGAATGTGGATTCACTAACAGACTGGGCAGATATTCAGATATTGTAGTGTGGGAATTTGTAGATTTGACGGAGGACTACGCCCCCAGAGTACAAGTACTTTTTAGTCTTGGTTTATGTGGAAATGCTGGATCTTTCTAATTAAATACGTGTCTGATTTCTGGTAGGACACAAATCGTATTTATTTCTTTGGTGTTCATGGAACATTACCGATTAACGTTAAAATCCTACGACGCCGGTTAGCTGTACAAGAGGAGCTGCATTCGCACCTAATCATACGACTCCGGTTAGCTGTACAAGAGGAGCTGCATTCGCACCTAATCATACGACGCCGGTTAACTGTACAAGAAGAGCTGCATTCGCACCTAATCATACGACGTCGGTTAGCTGTACAAGAGGAGCTGCATTCGCACCTAATCATACGACGCCGGTTAGCTGTACAAGAGGAGCTGCATTCGCACCTAATCATACGACGTCGGTTAGCTGTACAAGAGGAGCTGCATTCGCACCTAATCATACGACGCCGGTTAGCTGTACAAGAGGAGCTGCATTCGCACCTAATCATACGACGCCGGTTAGCTGTACAAGAAGAGCTGCATCCGAACGTAATCCTACAGCGACAGGTCTTCAGACAGCGTCTGTAGCACTGCATATGTCAAAAGCTGGTACATTTAAACGAATTAAAGGAAAAGGCCTCTAAAAATCGAAGTATTTATCACTAAATAAACTACTTCAAACTATGCACAAATATACTTTCATTTAATTTTTTTGATCTTTGTGAAAAGAGTTAAGGGTGTTTAAACATTTGAATTCTAAGTTGGGCTTTATGGACCGTGTTGTCAAGCTTTAAGAATTTTGATGTCACAGAAAGTCTTTCCAGCTCAATTCACGACATCAGGAAAGAAAGGTGATGTGACGTCAGAGTTCCTAGATACCGTCAGTATGGTGAAATATTTGAATGCTTTTCAGCAGTCTTAAAAAAATCTGAAAAAAATGAAAGTATTTTTACGCATAGTTTTTAGTTGTCTGTACGATGATCCTTACTTCATACTTTAGATTTCTTTTACTTTAATCTTGATTGCTTGTTTTAGAGGTTAATGACATCATGTTCTATTTTTTCATCTTTTAGGACAAGTCTGATACATCACCATGGGGAACTCTCTGATGACGTTCTTCAAGTACTTGTTTGTCTTTCTCAACATACTCTTAATTGTAAGTATACTCCTGGTCCCGGGATCACAAGCAATCTTTTTTCTTACGTAACATGGGCACAATATTGCATGACAGCATAAATTCTGGATAAGTTCTTGCTCAACAAATTTCAGCTAACAGAAAAGAAGATACCAAGTTTAATGATTGAAATTTTGACCTAAGTCTAAGATTACTTTGTGCTCCCGGAACCAGTTCCCTTATTTCACTGTCATATTTACCATACATTCGTACTTTCTTCGTCACCACGGTGTAACTGCGATAGTGTTCATCAAGCGTAAAGCTATGCACTATCATTCATGCGTGTATTCATACCTTCATTCATTACTTTCATTGGTTCCTTCATTCCTTCCTTTATTTATTCATTCATTCATTCCAGTTCAAAGTTAATATTCTACATTAGTCATCGTTTTTATTATTTCTTTAAGAGTAACTTCTAATTTCACAAGGGGAAATGATCACAAGCAATACACTCGAGGCACCGAGTCTGTTTGGATGTTTCGAAATTAAAGTTTCTTAGAATTATCTCACAGCACCTTCTCCTTCATCATTCAGATTTTAGCACACAGTTCCCTTTCTAATAAGGTGTTTTCATCGTTAAAGCATACATCTGGAAGATAGACTTTTATAATCTGCCTAGTGTTTTCGTAACTGTTGATGACAAACATTGACGTGCAGTAAACGGTAATGCTCTCCATGGAGTTTGGAATATCTACTAAAAGGTAGCCCCGGATGAATCTTCTGAGAAGTCGTGTAATTCACTGCTGTTCACTGAATGGTTTTTGTACCGAGACATGCCTTCTCCCTGGAGCTCAAAGCCTATGCTGCAAGCAACCTGCGGATGGTCGTGGGTATCCCCCTGACTCTGACAGGTTTCCTCCCACCATAATGCTGGCCGCCGTCGTATAAGTGAAGTATTCTTGAGTACGGCGTAAAACACCGATCAAATAAATAAATAAATCAAAGCCTATGGGATATTCACTAACCAAGGTTTCCAGCATCACGAGAATAAAAGTCAACATATGAAATGCTTTATCCCCAAGACTGGTTGTCTCCAAGCTCTTAGGCATATGCTTAGCTCTTTACTACCAGGTGTTTCACCCTTGATGTTCAATAATAGTCGAGAACTAATTTGTTTCGACCTTAGAAAAGTATATAGCCTGACGTAACATATATGGCTAGTTTCTTCTTGTTTGCGTTCACCGTGAAAACACCGCATTAGCGCTTTAGGGCTGAGGCGATACAAATTAAAGATAGCAATGCCTAATCACAGTAAGTTAAGTGCTCTGTATTTGCTGAGTACGGGTGGACAGCTTGGAAAATATCACTTGAAAAGCATAACATCTGAAAACGTTGAGCTCTGAAAACGTCAGATTTGCTCTCTGCTCTTAATAAAATAGAAATTGCTTTTCGTAAATGTAAGATGGAACAGTTTATGAGCTCAATGAGAGCTCAGTGAGAAGTCTTAGAGCTCAATGAGAAGCACTACACTGTGCTGTCCGAAATGTTAGAAGATTAAGAGTAATCTAGACCCGGTGACAGATATCTGTACACCAGTCATCAATCGTAATGGACGTTTTCAGATCAATGATCGCAAATCCAATTTCCAGATCAACGTTCAACACACAGCACCATGGAACTACTAGACTGTATACAGGTATGGTAAAGAATCAGGTCGGATTCTAGTGAGGAGAAGCCATCAACATTTCTGGATGACGTAAGAGGCGTAAAATTTCTGGATGACGTAAGGGGCGTAAATCTAACAATTGTTTAAATTGTGTACCATACTAGTTCACGAGTCTCCGTTAACCGCAGACATTGTATCTCAGCAGTGCTCTGACGGCATATGTTCTTATATCCAACTAAACGTTTTTTTATCATCTTTTTTTTTGTTTTTCCTTGTTCAGTTGGCGGGTGTAGCATCTCTGGCTGGAGGGATATACCTAGCAGCGGCTCCCCAGCACTATTTAAGACTTACAGAGCTAGGTGCGATAGGACTGGGTCAGGTGGGACTTGTCAGAACATGCGGTTATCTCCTCATTGCGGCAGGGGGCACTGCCATACTCATAGCCTTCGTAGGATTGGCTGCTGCGAAGACCGAAAACGGCTGCTTGTACATTCTGGTAAGTGTCTGTAACTTAGCATTTAAAGGTATTGTTATAATGCAGAAACCTGGGGAATAAGGGCATTATAACGGGAGTCAAGTACATCGGAGGTCAAGTACACCTGAAGTCAAGTACACCGGAGGTCAAGTAGACCATTTATTTCATATTTTACCACAGTTGATTTTATTCTGACTGTTTTTGACGAAGTTTTAATTTCATCATTCCGAGCCCTAAATTTAGCGCATGCGTTTATAGGCGAATTAAGTAGAAACACGGTACGTAAAATAGCCACATTTTCAAGTAGCAGCTGACATTATCTGCATATAAATCTCATCCTTTACTTGATCATATTGACGGAAAGAAAATGTTCCTCTGATGTCAGTCACACTGATCAGGGTTTAAAGGGCGGGATTTTCAGTGAAAGTCCGACAAATGACTGTATAAAATGGTGTATTTTTATTTCTTCTTCAGTACGCCACAATTTTGATGGTTATTCTGGGAGCTGAGTTAGCCGCTTTGATCCTGGGGATCTTATACAAGGAAGAGGTGAGTAATTTGGTTTTGTGGGAAAATAGCTCCAGAACCATGGAGAGGGTAAGCATGTCCCGTGTTCCCTGTAAGGTTCCAATTTTCAAATGTTAGATAATTGAAGAAAAATATGCATAAAATTGTGGGGTTTTGTTTCAGATATTTAAATTATGACTCAAAAGTGAACATTTACAAAATACCATAACTTTCTTCATTTGCTTTAAAACCATATCCTGATTTTAGAGTTCCTTTACACACGAATATTTCAGGGGTAACCGTTAGCAAGCCAGCTCTAGTGGTTCACATGGTTTGAGCACAAATCACATGCAAACGTATAATTAGTCTAGATCTGAATGGTAGATGATAAGGAAACACGGAGAGGCCTAAGACTAATACATTTTTTTCACACGGGTGGTGAAAAAACGCTACAGCCTTCAGCCAGGTCAGTGAGATTGCCCGCCTTTAAAATGGACGTAACATAAAACGTAGATTGTGCTAAGGATTTTAATTAACTTTTCTCTTGCTGCCATCCAAAATGTTAAACATAGACCTACATGTCACAAGGGCTAGTGGTTAGCAATAGCGAGCTAATGTGTCACTCTGACCCAGGAGTTCTGATCCTGGCTTCCTCTCCTGTGTTATGTGGGAAGGTCCTACAGCAACCCGTGGATGGTCATGAGTTTCCCCATGCTCTCTGCTCTCTCCACGATAATGCTGGCCGCCGTCGTATAAATGAAATGTATACGGCGTAAAAACACTAATAAAATAAATAAACAAGAATATTATTATTAATATTTATAATAATTAATATTAATAAGATGAAAGCCTTACGGATGGAGGGAAGTCCGAGCAGGCTCCGGGATCACGAAGAGGACTTAAGTCGAAACTCCACATCACTTTAAGATTGTTATTTCTTACGTAACAAGGTCAAAATATTGCTTGACAACGTAAATTCTGGTTATGTCTTTGTGAAACATACCAATTTTAATGATTTAAATTTTGACCTAAGTCTAAGATCGTTTCGTGATCCCGGGGACAGACTCTCAAGAAAAAAAAAACACCGCTCTTCACAAGGCACCTGACTAGATACCTGACGAAATGCCGTGGCCCGGCCAGTATAGAGTTTGATTATAAAACGAAGATTTATTAACTTAAGTCTTGGAAGTCTGAATAGACATCGGGATAAACCAATCAGACGGCCCAATCAGCCATGCTTAGCCCGAGATTGAACTAATGATGCGGTTGTTGTGTAACATGATATATTTATATATCAGTCGTAGCTCAGCGCAGATACAATCCCTGGATCGATGAAGCTGTGGTACTGTTAGACACGTGCGTATAAAGTCTTACTGTGAACTCATTGCTGATGCAAGGCTTGATGTAGCAGGTATATGTGTGTACATGAGTGTACATACATGCCCGTTCCGTATATTGAACGGCACCGTTCATAATTTTATTGTGCGAACCCGTTACATTTGTTGCTTTTATATGGTGTAAATTGTTACCATCTCTGTAATAAGGAACATTACGTACAAGTCACAGAGAATGAATTAAATTTTATTTATTTACTTGCTTGTTTTTAAGGCTAGTCTCTAGATTTTTCACTTATATGATGGCGGTAAGTTTCGTGAGTGATGGAAACCGAAGCACCCTGTGTAAACGAACCACCTTTGGTCAGTTCTTGAATAAAATATAAAAGAAATAAATAAATTACATAGCAGTAAAATAAATTATGATTCTGTCTCACTGTTCATTCTTCAGAACTGCTGTATTATACATGTATTTCAGTAAATTTGACGATTAAATAATATCTTGCAATAATTGTTTTCAATGCAAATTAGTTTTATCCACATTTCAGTGGATCATACGCCTGAGAAATTCATTGGAGAGCCAGATTTCCACACGGTTTGACGGCAAACTGGACTCACCGGACATCGTCACAGCCGCCATTAACAAAATCCACCAAGAGGTATACCTAAATAATCTGTCATTAGTGACTGTAATTACCTTTTAGTGATTTTATATTTTTTTTCATTTCTTTTTTTGCCTTTAGTCAGTTATTGCTGTGAACGTAAATTCGCCATAAAGTGAATGGGTTATATTAAAGTTGAATGATGAAAAATGTTAATTAAGATAAATACAATTGTATTGTATGCATTGAGTTATATACTTCAGTGTATGTACTCACAATTAATGCCTGTGTTCGCAGCTTAGACCCAAGACAATCGTTTGTTAAAGTTCATTTCCGTCTCTTGCGCAACTTTAAGTGTTTTCAAGGTTACGTTTGCAAAATTAGTCATTTGAAGGTAAATAAAGTGGAAGTTTATTAAAAAGGGTACAATACCTTACGAGTTGTGGGACGAGTTATTGTGGATGTTTTGGGAATCTCTTCTGTCACGTTTGGTTAGCCGTACTTTTGTGTGTGGAGTGTATTTTTTATTGTTATCAATGAGCAGTTAAAATGCTGATATCACTGCTTTGTGTGACAAGACAGCTCATTAAAACAAGCTCAAAGACAACTTTGAGCTTGTAGACTCAAAGGCAAGTCTACTTGCTGTGAAACAAGAAGTGAAAGACTACGTTGTTCTTATAACTGGTGCATCATGAAATGAAATTTTAACAATTCGTTACTGTGGTGTCATTCTTGAGTAATAATTCGTTAGTTCTTTCAAAAGAAAAAGAAAGAAAGAAAAGAAAAAAAAACATAATTTAACTGGTAAATAAATAGCAATACAAAAAGTTTGTATTACCCCACACTGGAAAACTAATTACGTAAATAAATCACGGATTTGTTTTCCGTTTCAGTTTGATTGTTGTGGAGTACACAACTACAGTGACTTCGATATGGCTACCAAATGGAATAGGACGACGGCTATGGGAGACGAAATGCAGATACCGCCATCTTGTTGTTCTAACTACAAGGCAAACAAAACTTGCGTCACCATGCCCACGCCACAAAACTCTTACATCGATACGGTAAATTTACATTAAAGGTCACCGACAACTCTCCATGCTTTAGCGTTGCATTTTTGAATGCTAATCGATCATTTTTTTGTTTATATTATGTATATTTATAATGACGCCTTCGGTAAGTTGTCTCATTGAAGCACCACAAGATAAAACTTTGAGTGCACATGACATACACTCTTAGGATTCTTTCGTCGTCGTATGACTGAAAAGTTGTTAAACTCTCAGCGCTCACACACTCCTTGGCGTTTATTTTGCGTACATCTCCAGGACAGCTTTCTGATTAGAGCGAATTGAAGTAAATAAATAAATAAATAAATTCCGTTTGTCAGTCTATCACACAGACGACCTGTCTGAAATCCAACCTATTAATCGTTTAATAGATCCAGTGTGGGATTCTATTTCATCTGGCTAAAGCTGACGAGTGTCATTCTGGGGATGAATAATTGAAAACTACTGGTGGTTGTCGTGGCAACGCACAGAGACAAACTCCAGCGAAGGGAGACAACTTCATCCAGAAAACAGCTATAAACAATAATAACAGGATAAATATAGCATGCATCGTCGTAAAATAATAATCCCAACCATGTAAATTATCTGGTTGATTGCCAGCCCATTTGTCCCTTTGTCCGTATATCCTTTGTCTATGGCTTCCTGTTATACAAATAGACTTATACTTTTTTCAATGCAGTCCAATGGAAACTCAAATATCGTACATACACACAGCTTGCCAAGGACATGTCATTTTTTATACACTGCGATGCGTATAGCGTTGACCACTTCAGGGTTCCTTGAGCACGAGAAAATGAATGAATGAATGCTTGGGGTTTAGCGCCTCACTTAGCAATGTTTCAGTCATATGACGACGAGGTGTGTGTCGTCACGTGTGTGGACATATACTGTGTCTTCTTGTGGCAGGGTGAGTGCATGCCGCTAAAGTGCTGAACCCACTGAAATGTCTTGTAAAAGACACCAGACTTTACATTTTTTCAAAGTCTTTGGTATGACCTAACCCGGGTTTGATCTCGAATCTCCCGACTTCGAGGCCGTCGCTCTAACCATTCCCGACTTCGAGGCCGTCGCTCTAACCATTAGGCCACCAAAGTAATTTAAGTTATGAAACGTTACAATGAAAAGAGAGACGATTTGGGTTTCTCCTATCAACATGCTTGTTTTATAACTAGTGTCGAGACGTCTTGGAATCGTAACTAAACAGTAACGATTGAGGGCATTATGCACCTTAAAGCTCATGGAAAATTGTATCTAAAAACATTTGTACTAATATTTTTGCCACTTTTTATGGAGAAAAATGTTAAATGTTCAGGTTGTTTAATGTTTATGGCTCATGCTATACTGACTCTTTCTCATTATATCGTGATCATTTATTTGACTTGTGTTTTACGTCGTACTACAAACATTTCACTCTGTTGTTGTAATTTGTGTACAAGACTAAATATATAATATTAGGCTACGCATGAACAGATTCTTATCAAAAATCTTTATCACAAGTCAAAAATAGTTTGTAACTTTTGCTGACATTGGCAAAACGCTTGGAGTTTGGGAACGGGGGAGTTTCTAGTTTGAACTCTTTTGGTGTTAAAGGTAAACACAGTACTACTGTATCATGTGAGTTGCGGAAAATATCAGACAAGCTTTATTGACATTAATTTAACTGTCACCTGTTTCACCTTGATCCAGGCATAAATGTCACCTCTTGACCTTAGCAGCTTCTCATGTTCATAAATGCTCAGCTCTTCAATTATCTCCATGATTCATGCATTGTAAATGACAAATAGTGAAGGCCTACTTAACGTCGTGGTGAGGCCTTTGACGACGAGGGGTTAGCGTGCTAGCGCAGTGCAATGAACCAAGAGCCTCTCACCAATGCGGTCACAGTGAGTTCAAGTCCAGCTCATGCTGGCTTCCGCTCAAGCCCTACGTGCCGGCCACCTGCAGATGATTGTCGGTTTCCTCCGGGATCTGCCCGATTTCCTCCCACCACAATACTATCCACTATCATATTAAATGAAATATTTTTGGATAGGTCCCAACGGAGTAAACCGCCAATCAAATAATTCATTTATATAAACGTCGTTGTAGTGAGGCAGACAATGTGTGCTGGGAGTAATCACTGTAAAAAAATGTAATCACTGTGTGCCCAGTGTATGTGCTCGCTGCACATTTCAATCTAAACTCTCCGACTATTTTGTTACTCCATTTGAGATCTATCTTTTCTTCGCCAGGGTTGTTGGTCGTCGATTGAGAGCCTCATGGAGCAGTACACGTTGATAATGATTATCATAGCCGCAATCACGTTCATTTTGGAGGTAAGATTTAAAAGTCTCCATTTTTTAGTAGAAAACATTTATTTGACTAGATAGAGCTCTTTAGCTTTCCTACTGGTAATTTGATGAATGGAAAGCTCTTAAGATTGATCCACAAAACTAACGAAGTTGGGTCCGGTAGATAACCTTACTCGCTGTGACACGAATCCTTGAGTAAGCATTACTGATAAAAGTTCATTAAAAACGCCTGTTTAAAAAGCAAGATGTGTTGCGCTGCCTTTCCACCGCTTACTTATGCTGATAATATTCATCCTCCAAGTCCGCCATATTGCCTCGTTTTCGATTTTGTCAGCCGCGGGAGTTAGCTGCCCCATTTCTCCTAGTTCTTACTCTGTAGCTCTCCGTCCATCCGGTTATCAGTAAGAAAGCGTCGATCTTTATTGAATCTACCATTTGAGCAGCTTTGGCTGATCAGTCATGGAAGAAGTGTGACAGAAAATTCAACCTGATTGATATAAGGGTTTATGATGCTTACATCTTCAAAGGGAAGCAACTTGTGCCCTACAAAGTCAAGTAATTATAGTACTTACGGAACAACACACATCAGTCTATCGTATTGAAAATTATTTATCACATTTAAGTTTCTGTGTTTATGTGAAAAGTTGTTTAAAAATATTCGAATACTATTGTTGAACGGATTATTCAGAGAGTTGCTGCCCTTTGTTGATGGTGAAATTTGCAATCCATTTCCAGATTCAAAATTTCCCCATTTATTTAAACTTGACAGCTTTTCCTTACCAAAACTTTTGGTTTAGAGGAGTGAAGAAAACATTTTTGTGAAATATAATAATGTCCAAATGAGAGGAAGACAAAGCCCCAACCCCCACCCTCATAAGTTATACATATGCGTGGGCTTCCAGGACATTTCTAAAAATGCGCTTATTTTTCTTTTTGTAGGTTTTCTTGATCGTATTCAGTATGTGCCTCGTTGGGAAAATCCGGTCTGGTTACAGCTTAGAAAAATGATGAGGGTTGTGTTAAGTTTAGAACTGCTGGTACACGTTTCCGGGGCTGTTATTTTGTGGCCTGATGACGACGACTTGAGAGTTCTAAAGAAGGGAGACAACGATTTTGTGTCCTGATGACGACGACTAGAGACTTCTAAAGAAAGGAGACAACAATGGGCGACAGTTCTGCGTTTAGCAAACAGTTAGTACAGATTCATGCGCAGTCGTCCGAGAGGAAACTTTGTGAAGCTAAGGATAAAAAATCACTTAAATGTGGCCATATGTATGAGATGAAATTCCGTATATGTACTTTTATAAATTATGAAATTAGCTAAGTATTGTATAAATAAGCAAGAACGTCACACAAAAAAATGTTCGTGACATTTAGTCTAATAAAACGTTAATTAGGTGCTAACACATTCGCTTTGGCAGGTTCTTTAGGTTGCATCGTTTAGAAAATGAATGTAATTTACCACTGTAAAGATATATGAAAAAACGATGTTGTAATGAGGGTCGATACGAAAAAATATCCTGTTGTGTGATAATGAGCAATTGTTAGCTGTGCCAGTGTCTGTTGTAAAGGGAACTGAGGATAATACTTGCGAGTATCAATTTTGAACGTTTTTTTGTGAGTGGGATAGTTATATTTGTCTATTGTTTTCTTTGCCCTGTAAACGCCATGTTCATATGCATTTGCTACAAAATTCATTCATCATCACTTGGTTTTAGTCAAACGTTTCTGTAAATATTCAGAAGTTAAAAAGGTTAAACACCTATCGCCTTTAGGCAGCGATGCACTGCTTATTGACAGCAAGGTGTGCTAAGGCCAGTGATATGTTTGAACACATTTTTCAAAAACAACGCAAAAAGTGCGTAATCTGTAGATTATTTTGCGAGGTGAGATTAGTAAGATATTAGTTTGTTGAGTACATTTAGCGTCTAATTGTTTATGCAATGTAGAGACATAATCTTTTGTTTCATTTTTATGCCTTTCCCTTTTTTTCATCCATGCGTAAACTAGGTTGCCAGGCAACGTAGACGTGCTGTATGATATAATAATAAGTAATTTGTATAAGAAACATGTTTTGCTTTGTCTTGTTGTGTAAGTTCTCACATCAAAGTGCTATTTGTATGTTTTGGGTTCATCATACGTCAAAATAAATAATGCAGTACTGGTTGCTATGCAACAAAATGTTGATGCTGAAATATTGTGTAAAATTTGTGCGTTTTTTTATCAGTACATATTATGAAAACGATGCAGTGATGTCGATCCTATGGAAATCCAGCGAACTTGTTCCGGCGAACGCATGTAGAGTTGAGCACAGATAGTTGTCATGACAATGAGGCAAATAAAGTACTAGTTGTCATGGTAATCGAGTCCGCGTAGCAACTCGTTGGATTTATGAAAAGAGGCCTAGTCCCATGGGAATCCGTTTTGCCAAAGATTTACCTATATAGTCAATTTCAAAATGATCATTCCATAGATATTTCTGTCCCATCAAGGTTCTTCTGTTGCTCAGAGCTTGACCTTTAAGGCGGCTGCTTTGTAATAAAGGACATGTTTACTATAAAAGGCATTTTTGCATAGGTGGCACTTTATTAAGTTTTCATTGTTGCCTTTTGTGTCCGTGACTTCAAAAACAACTACATGTTAGAAAACGCTGATAGATAGGACTTTTCTAGAATAAAATGCCCTATTAATTGTTTCCCTTTGCCCTTTGGTGCCCGATTTCTATAAAGTACATGTCGTTATCAAAGTCATGCTCATTTGTTTCCTGTAGGAGTTTAAGAGTCATTTAATAGGGTATTCAAAATTTACAATATCCGTTGCTCGAGTTGGCTGTAAATGTCTGTTTCCCAGAAACTGAGTCCACAAGAAATAACTTTTTCCAGAAAAGTGTGTTTTGTTTTAGTGGCGTTTTATTGGCAAAACGTCTTGTTTTAGAGGCGAAACGCCTTGTTTTAGTGAAACGTCTTGTTCTTGTGGCAAAACGCCTTGTTTTAGTCGCAAAAGTTGATAACCATTTCTTGCCAAATTGGAAGACGGATTATATGGCTTATCGCTGCCTGGATAAGCTAAAAAGCCTAAATGATTCCCCTTTAATGTCGATAGTACATCTAAGTCTGCCCGACGTAGTGGTCCATCAGACGGACCAAATGTTAACCATAATTGGACTTTCAAGCATTTAGATCGCGTTTTAAGTCAATAAGTTCTTATATGTCATTAAGATGAGGTACCTTTGTTCAATGCGTGCTGTCAGATGTGTTTGTTTGCAAGAACTGACCTGAAACCCTACACAGTTCTATAGCCAAATGATATTAACCAGTTTGCTGTGGATATTGTCAAACCATGCAGTGAATAAAATAAAGCATTTTTCTGTACGACGTGTTTTTGTGGTATTCTGTGTGTGGAGCGTTACAGGGTGAAAAAATACTTCTGATAACAAATGGTTGGTTACGAAAGGACTTAGTCAATGGTTAATTAGCCTTCTGTTTGCATATAAGCGGTTGATCTTCATGGCTGCCTACAATCTGATAGCTCTGGCTCAATGGCTTGACGGGATACAGAATGGAAGATGCCTGGATTAAACTGTGCAACTTTGGTCACGGTTGTATAAATCTTCCATACCTAAAATTCAGCTGTGGCTAGGAATAGTTTGGACACGCTTATCTCTCACACCAGCCAATCAGAATCGATTCTGTATCCCTTTAAAGCGCTGTTTCGCTGGTTCCTGACCAATGAGAATGCTTGCTCGAGTCTTGGCAGCTGTCGTTGTTTTGGCTGCGTCATTTAATCAGGAATTTTGGCTGATACCTGACGAAAGGCAGTGATTTATACTCCCTCCACACCCGGCACTGCGAGATCTCCGACATCTCTGACCACACCCGGCACTACGGGATCTCCGGACACTCCGGCCAATCCGGACATTCCGGTTTCCTCCGCCTTTAAACCTGACCGCCATTATGTAACAGAAAAAAATTCTTTCCGTTCTTTTTCTAAACACAAATGGAATAAATAACATGAATAAATAAATGAAAAAATAAATAACACGAATAAACAAATAAATAACATGAACAATAAATAAATAAATGAGTAAATCGTGTGTGGTTGTTTGCACAGTCTAACATTCGTTAAAATCACTTGTCTTCCACCGATATGGTGTGCATACAGTGTCTGTGCGTCACACGTGGGAAATATTGTCAGTAACCTGCCGAAAGTCGAGGGTTTAACTCACGTTTCCTTCACGTAAGAAAGCGACCACCTTTAAGTATAAGTAAATAAGCACTGAGTAAGATTAAACAGCAATCAGATAAATACATAAATAAAATGTACGGCTTGCGGTACACAATTGCAATTAATTTCATTTTATATAAGGTACAATGTTTCCCCCACAAAGGACGAGTGTAGCCGGAAAATGTCGAAGTTAGAATAATGGGAGGCTAATGTCTGTCACTTATACACGTTGTGGAGATATCTGACACGGGGTACCACTTAGCACGTGGGCTAAAAATAGACCCGCAATCAACGAGAAATTACCTTTCTAAACAATACTAGCCCAAATGTCAGAGAAATGCGGCCACTTAGCTGTGCACATGCTTGTCGGAAAACGAGGGCGAGCCGATTTTTCACAGAGGTAAAACTGGCAGGTCGCGAAAACTATTCCAAAAAGGAAAGGAAAAAAAAATAAACCAACTGTTTGACTATAATTATTAATGATGTCATTTAATACTAATATTTTAGATAAGCATGTACGCTACCGAGGACATTACACAGTAACAACATTTTTGTTGTTATTGAGGCATAAACTCGGGTCTCTTTGTAGCATGCGGTACCTCAGTATTTACATATTTGTGTTCAAGCTATGCAAATGTTCGGTCTTTTACTTCATTCTTAAGATTATTTCATCTTTGTTCCTATCCATACCGGCATCCAGGTGGATAGTAGAGGACAAATGTTCGACAACAACAAATGGTCAGCGTCCATTAAACTTAACCAACGATGTTTAAGCCGAAAACTGGCACGAGGCTTAATATAAAGGTTAATCAGTTAAACCGTTATTACATCGCACGACAAGTTATAATACCGGACGTATTACATTAGACAACAAGTTATAAGACGCTTCAAGAGAAAAAAGGGGCCTCCGTGGCTCAGTTGGTTAGCGCGCTAGCACAGCGTATTGACCCAGGAGACTCTCACCAATGCGGTTGCTGGCCTCTCCGGCTGTACGTTGGAATGTCAGCCAGCAACCTAGTGATGGTCCTGGGTTTACTCCGGGCTTCGCCTAGTTTCCTCCAACCATAATGCTGGCCGCTGTCGTATAAGTGAAATATTCTTAAGTACGGCGTAAAACACCAATCAAATAAATAAATAAATAAATCAAGAGAAAAGAAGATAAAAATTAAATTACTCTAACAAGAGCGAAAAAATATACTAGCAGCGCTAAGCGATATTTCAGTGGCTTCTTCCCTCCCATTCCTTCTCATTCCCTCCCATTCCCTTTCGTCTATTCATCAGTCATTTTGGCAATCCCAGTCGTCTGCTCTGACCGTATCTTTGCACTCATGATGCACTCCACCCCCGCTATATATTCACTTAATCTAAACTAACCACACTATGCAACTCAAGTCTTCAGCCAGTATCCATTTCCATTCTTCACTTAGCCCTCCAGTCATTAACCTACAAACCTTCAAACAAGTTAAGAATTTCTTCACTGTTTCACGACAATTCCACATGGTATCCTTTCATCACGAGAGTTTAAATAAGTGGGAACTCTAATTAAGTAAAATTGTCCATTGGATACATACTCATCATCTGTATCAACCATCATTCAGTCTTTCTCACTCATTCAGCTGATTAACCGGTGAATACGTCCTAACCCCTCAATCAATCGATCATTCGATCAATCAATCAGTCCGACGTTGCGCTCACATCAGTCCGGCAGTCCTTTTTTTATTTGAAACATTGCCCTCATGTATACATGAGTTGACTTCTTTGTTATAGAAGAGAAAATACAAAGATTGTTATTGTTTTTCTTGTTTTTGTTTTTCTTTCCTAATTCCTGCGTTCATGTTAGCCCCACTCGTTTATAATGAAACGTGTTACCCGCGAAGATAGAGATAAATGCATAGCAATAAGACACCTAAAGAAAAACAAAGGAAAAAAAAGAAAAGAAAAACCTCGGCGTGAGCTAGTCACCTTGACGTACGCCGCGTTTGGGTTGTATGTGTAATAGCGTATCAGTCAAGCGTAAAGTAACCCGAGTTGGCCGCCCATAATCAAGTCGGTGCGCATTCCACCTGTGCTACTCCGAACGTATCTCGCAGTCACATCACGTCAGAGTTTTACTTCAAGGGTAGACGAATTGACCGTTCACAGTACTGAATTTACCCACCTTCCCGATTGATGGCTAACCGACCGTTTTGTAAGTATGTGGGTTTTTTTTCTTCCGCACTGTTTTGTTTGCATTTTTCTCACCTTGCCTATAACTTTGACCTGGTTTATAAGCCCTTAGCGTGTAAAGTTATGGTGTTACCTGTTTCTAACAGGTGCGCTGTATTTACCTTCTGTAAATGATACTACACGTTTCCTGGAATGTTTACTCCGGCTTGCCATGTAATATAAAAGCGATGGCTAATTTCAGTGGGGACGTCACGTTTGAAGTTTGAGAATTATTACACATTGCACAGCCACATCTGGTTGCTTTCTTAATACACAGACGACACGCATTTCAATTGTGAGTAAAACACACGCCAGCCTGTTGTGCTGTAAATTGAGCGTGGGTGTTCTCGGTGCACCGTGTAAGTTTTCAATCATTTACTATTCACATTTTGTCTGTATTACATTTTCACGCGATGTCTTTGGCTGAGAGCTTATTCGAAATCTGCATTGTGTTTAATGTTATACATGCAGTACAGACAAAAAGTAGTTCATGTTGCAGAAGCGGTTCGTTAGCACGACAACTTTTCATATGGTCACACCCATGTTTAGTGAACCCGTCATTATGCCCATACACGACATTGCGTAGGCCGTCAAATGCTATACGAAGTAATCCACTAGAATGTGTTTACAGCTTTGTCGGAAAACAAGTCATCAGTACATAATACTAGGTTTTGCACATGTCAGCATTCAATAGACGTCCAAGAATGCCCAAACATGTACATCTACAATTCCATATTAGGTGAAGTTATCTGTAACAAATTCTACACATGTGTTCGACTCATTCAGAGAAATCGCCCTCTTTTGCCTCTAACTTGTCATGCATGTTTTTTTTTTTAAAGCATGTACCCGTGCCTGGGTGTATGATAGATCTTAATCCCTGCCCTGTTAGCAGCCATATTTGTTGTCATCTTTCAGCCATTACCTTTGAACGGACACCTTTAAGCAGACAAAAGTAACCCGCTGTGATAACAATCGAACTTTCGTAAAAGATAACGTGATAGGTTAAGAGATAATGATTAGAAACTTTTCAAAGGTTTGACTCATAAATCTTTTTTGTTTTCGTGAATCAAATTGTAGGAAAGCTATGCCGGAAATTGACGAAGATGCCGAATGACCCAATGTATAATATAGCATCTTAAACGACCTCTTTCTTCAATCGGTGAACATGCTTCAGCCTAGCACATGAACAATAGACTAAAGTCACGGAAACTGGTTAAACTGGATATCCTGTAATGTCTAACTACTTGACCAGATTGCCCTGCATTGTATGAAAAAGCCTAAAAGGTTGTCGTTGATACGAAGATGTATTGCTTCTGTTGGAGGAAGAAGTGGGTGGCTTCGCTGATTTAGAGGGCAAATGGGGCAGTATAAATAGATACACACTCGCAAATACATGTATTTAAGGGCTTATTTTAACAGAGAAAAATGTCAACATATAAATATAATATAAAAGACTACGTCGTAGATAGTAAAACCAGGGCACCCACGACAGTGTGATATATAAGTACTGTTGGCAAATAGTCACACGTAACCTGTCAAATCTGGTCTTTTGTCAGTTTACCTATGTTAGGTGTTATATGTTCATATTAATGCTTAAATAGCAGCAATTTAAACTCCCCCAAAACGTTAGACGTTCTCATAGTTTTGATTTGAATAAAAAATGTGGGTTGTCAAAAGTAGTATTCCAAATAATCTTTCCCTACAAAAACATATTAGAAAACAACCACTGTTGCTTGTAATGATGACACTACAGTCGGAATGGACATTTACCGATTCAAAACTGTACCGCGTCACAACATCTTGTGTTATTACATAGTCTGTTTAGTGGTATTTTGTGTTATTTTTTCTGTACGACGCGAAAGCATCGCCATTTATAAAACTTTTCCCTTACATAATTCTACAGTCTCTGTAGAAATGTTTGCTGCTATGGAAATGCCAATGGGCACTTTATCCTGACATATTCTAAACATCGGTAACGCTTTATCACTCACTGGACAAATCTCGTTCAAGGTGTTTATTCTGATCTTATCATCGATCACCTTTACGATCAACTGTTCAAGACCTAGTTATCGGCACCAATGCTCTTGGTTGTGTTTACCATCAATCATCAATTAGGTCACGTACTCAAGACAAGATCATCACCATCACCATCATCACCATCACCATCATCACCATCACCACATCATCATCATCATCATCATCATCATCATCAACATCATCATCATCATGTGTTTGCTTTAGTTTACAATCGATCACCAATAAGTGTTCGTTATTAATGTTTTTTCTTGAGTTCATACTCAAGTTTGGGTGTTTCTTTTTTTTCCCCTCAGCTTTGTGGGTGAGGTGGGACTTTGAACTTTCTCTTTGGCGATTTTGTGAATCTGTTCCACGTCTTTCCTCTGCGTGTTTTGGACGCTTTGTCTGTTCCGTTATGTATCAGGGTAGATTTAACGCCATGGATGAAGGCGGGCCATTCTCAACAATGTTCTGTCGGAGTTAGAGTTTATAAATCACTCCATTTGATGGTGTTGATATATATTAAGTTTCACAAAGTGTTATAATACAATGGGCATGTCACAGCCTTGTTGAACCAGTTTATACGGTTGACTATCAGGGTATACAATTAGGAATGATTCATCGGTTTGTACAAAGACCCATTCTCCCCCTCACAAAATCTTACTGTCGCGAGGCAAAGTTAGGCGGGAAACTACGGTTCAGCACTTCTGCCATATAGCAAGCTAATCAAATGAAGTCAAGCTGAAACCAAGTTAATTCTTTCAGAACCTCATTTTGTGGTATTTTCAAGCAGCCGGTGTAGAGTTCCGTAAGCTGATTGCTGCTTGGATTATGGCCATTGAGTCATTGTAGTAATATAACGAATGATTTCTAGGCGTCACAAGAGATATCTATACAGCAGTTGTCACCCATAATGAGAGCTTCTGTGGCCCGTTTCACAAAACGCATGCAGCGTTAAGTGCACGTGCGTCTGCATGACGACTGGTACTGTGGGCATTACGTCGCCATGGTAGTTACGTGGACGTACTGCTACGTGCGCAATATGATGCTGGCCCCAGGCCAATAATCACTAAACTAACTTGCAAATAAACAAATCACCCAAAAAACGAAGAACGTATGTAAAATAAGAAACTAGGAGGCTGTCGTATAAAAGAAATCCACAGTTTTTAGCGATGCCTGGACTCTATGCGTCGAAGTAGATATATACCAGCTGAGATTCCAAATGGACATCCCCCGTCAATACTGGCACGGCCATATTCCATAATGACATGACGCTCAACTTACACTACTTAAGAACTAAGAAAGTTCATAAATACGAAATTAGCAAGGATTTATGCAAAGAAAAGCAGTCAGCAGTTTACAATGATGCTGAAAGGGCGCAAGAAATGATCTGCGTGAGTGAATGCAGTCAGTTTCCACATCGTGTACAAGTATATAATTACATAATGAAACATAATGCTAGTATATAATTACATAATGCAACATAATGCTAGTATATAATTACATAATGCAACATAATGCTAGTATATAATTACATAATGCAACATAATGCCAGTATATAATTACATAATGCAACATAATGTTAGTATATGATTACATAATGCAACATAATGCTAGTATATAATTACATAATGCAACATAATGCTAGTATATAATTACATAGTGAAACATAATGCTATTGTATAATTTGTCGGAAAGACAGAAAATTTTCTAAGCCCGTAAATTTGATCATTATCAAACACAACTACCAAGCAATATGGCATTACGTCAACAACAACGTTACTTGTTATTCCTGTGACAAATCCACATATTCCGTATCAGTTCACCAAAACAAACCAAATATCGCTGTTGTTGTTGTTTCAGAGTCCATCACGCACAGTCTGACCATGGGTGGCCGCACAGACGCTGTCCGCTATATCCTGTCGTTCATCAACGCTCTTTTTTTGGTGAGAAAAAAAGTATCTTACCTCAATCTGCTTACTGACCAGCATAACAAAGAATGGAACACAATACAGGTTGACCAGGCTTATAAAGCTGGCTTCAGACAAGCATCCAGCCGTCGAATCCGTCTCTGTAATTTGTTTACGGCTATGTATTGGATTTTTGGTTCTGCGCGATCCGATTCTATTCCTTGTCTTTGATGGACTTAAGACCTTAGTCCTCTGGCGTCAATTGAGTTTTGTCGAGTTCCCCAAACTTTAGACACTTATTCCTCTGGCGTCCACTGAGTTTTGTCGAGTTTTGCTAAACTTTAGACACTTATTCCTCTGGCGTCAATTAAGTTTTGTCGAGTTCCCCGAACTTTAGACACTTATTCCTCTGGCGTCAATTAAGTTTTGTCGAGTTCCCCAAACTTTAGACACTTATTCCTCTGGCGTCAATTAAGTTTTGTCGAGTTCCCCAAACTTTAGACACTTATTCCTCTGGCGTCAATTGAGTTTTGTCGAGTTTTGCTAAACTTTAGACACTTATTCCTCTGGCGTCAATTGAGTTTTGTCGAGTTTTGCTAAACTTTAGACACTTATTCCTCTGGCGTCAATTGAGTTTTGTCGAGTTCCCCAAACTTTTGACACTTATTCCTCTGGCGTCAATTGAGTTTTGTCGAGTTCCCCAAACTTTAGACACTTATTCCTCTGGCGTCCACTGAGTTTTGTCGAGTTCCCCAAACTTTAGACACTTATTCCTCTGGCGTCAATTGAGTTTTGTTGAGTTCCCCAAACTTTAGACACTTATTCCTCTGGCGTCAATTGAGTTTTGTGGAGTTCCCCAAACTTTAGACACTTATTCCTCTGGCGTCCACTGAGTTTTGTGGAGTTTTGCTAAACTTTAGACACTTATTCCTCTGGCGTCCACTGAGTTTTGTTGAGTTCCCCAAACTTTAGACACTTATTCCTCTGGCGTCCACTGAGTTTTGTGGAGTTTTGCTAAACTTTAGACACTTATTCCTCTGGCGTCCACTGAGTTTTGTCGAGTTTTGCTAAACTTTAGACACTTATTCCTCTGGCGTCAATTGAGTTTTGTCGAGTTTTGCTAAACTTTAGACACTTATTCCTCTGGCGTCAATTGAGTTTTGTGGAGTTCCCCAAACTTTAGACACTTATTCCTCTGGCGTCCACTGAGTTTTGTGGAGTTTTGCTAAACTTTAGACACTTATTCCTCTGGCGTCCACTGAGTTTTGTCGAGTTTTGCTAAACTTTAGACACTTATTCCTCTGAGTTTCCCCAAAGTTCAGGACCGGCCCTGATAGCACAGTTGATAGAGCCTCCGCTTCAGGAGGCTTTAGATCCAGGGTCAATCCTGGGTCACACCTAAGACCTTAAAAAGGAGAAGTGCTAACTTCCTCGCTTGGCGTTGAACATTAAGGGGATAGTACAACGACTGGCTGACCCGTATAAAGGCTTCGGGCGGTACTGCTTACTTGCCTTTGGGTAAGTCGTTTCAGTGAAGCAGCACTAGAAAAGAGAGCGGTGCAAATCTGCCCTGCAACAAGGAGACACGTTACATGCACACTAAGGACTCTTTCGTCATCATATGACTGAAAAATTGTTAAAGTACGAGGTTAAACCCCAAGCACTCACTCACTAAATCAAACTTAAGACACTTATTCATCTTGTGTCCATTGAGACTGGTCGAGTTCCCCCAAACTTTAGACCTCTATGGCTCTGGTGTTCCTTGGGTTTTAATGGTTTTCCTCAGTCTTTAGACCTTATTGCATTTGTGACCCCTGCGTTTTGTCAGATATTACTTTGTTACCCCTTGTTTTTCCCCAAGCTGATCCTTTAAGTTTATCTCCAAATTCTTCAAGCTTGTCCGTTGAGTTCATCTCCAGATTTCCCGCCTTTAGATTTATTTATTTATTTATTTATTTGATTGGTGTTTTATGCCGTACTCAAGAATATTTCACTCACACGACGGCGGCCAGCATTATGTTGGGTGGAAAGCGGGCTGAGCCCCAGGGAAACCCACGACCATCGGCAGGTTGCTGACAAACCTTCCCACGTACGGCCGGAGAGGAAGTCAGCATGAGCACTCCTGGGTCATTACGCTGCGCTAGGGCGCTAACCAACCGACCCACAGAGCCCCCCACCCACCTCCCCTCCCGCCTTTAGAGAAATGTAGTACCCTTAACAATATCTTGAATGATACACGGTGTAAAGCGAAATAACAGAAAAAACGAGGATTTAGTATCAGGTCTTGACCGATGAGGTCACAAGCTCGAAACCAGCTGTCGCTGTTTAAGCTCTTGCTGTTTCAGCTGAGGTTTTAAGTCAGAAGGTTTGTCAGGCACCAGGCGAAGGTCAGTGATTTAATCCGGGGATCGGTTACTTTCAACCACTATACTGCTTGTATGAGTGCCAAATTCGGGTATTTCACGCGAATCAAACAGCAACTTAATGCAAATTAATCAGTCAGTTAATGCCAAACTCAAATTACAATGGGTTCCTTTTCAGCTGGCGGGACTTGCTACCGTCGCCGTGGGACTATGGCTCTTTTTCACCATGCACGACATCTGGATGTTCGGAGATGTCGCCGAATACTCGGAGAGTCAGAGTCTGCGCAACTTCTGGATTGCGGACGTCATCTTCTTCTCTGCAGGGGTCGCTGTTGTCGTCTTCGGCTTCACCGGCATATGCGGCGTCTGCGTCCGGAACTCCTGTATGTGGGCTTTTGTAAGTGGTTTATTGGAATTGATGATTATGGCTTGACGTGACGTCACTCCTAAATCCAGGCTAAGAGTTTGTTTACGTTCGGAAGACTGATCAAGTTGACCGTATATTAATGGGACACTGTAAATTCGTGTATTCCATGCAAATCGTAACGCTGCCTTATTGGAAGCCGTGTAATAAGGTTGGGCATATCTTAGACAGCGTCACGTTCAATCCAGGCTCCTGACGTATTAATAATGTTTGTACCTTGAAATAACTGTCTTTAATCTTTCTTACACTTTTCTTTTAACTAAATGAGTTCAAGTGCTCAGATTTGAGAGGGTTTAATGATCGTTAACGTCTAGCAGACAAGGAAATGTTGATTTAATGTCACAGACTCGCATCACACACATCAAAGACTCACGTCTTCGGCTCTACACCAGGACAACTTTGATAACACTGAAGTTTAGGGTCTAGGGGTATATACCCTTAGGCCAAAATATCAACCTTTACTCTTCTTCATTGTATTAAACCGCATATAACTATTTTTACTTCCTGGATCCAACCATAAACAACCGATTCACCGACTCTCTTGTTCATGAATATTTAAAGAGAAGAAAACATAAAGACGATGACAAAATCAGCCGACAGAGAGTGAAAACTTGCAAAATAAAATGGCTTTAATATTTTTTTTCGATACTTCCGTTCAGGAGAAAAAGGTATTTGAAAACAGTTTTGTATGGTGGATATTTGGGATCACCTCTTACTACAGTACTGCCCCATTGTAATAAATACTGTCCTACGCGGATCTTACGTGGATCTTGATTAATTAATACTATCAGTCCCACTAATTTCCTTTAACAATGTAATTCATGAATTATAAATTAAAGGATTTTTAGAAAAATTAAAATTCTTAGCAGATAAATTAAAAGTATTTTCCAAATAGTTATTTGAACTAACAAGAAAAACAGTACCCTAGGTGAAAATCTGCGAAAATCTGTTCTGCTAAAGTAATTTACATTTCATGTTCATGTTCCTTCATACACTCGTAAAACAACCGTCTAGCTTCTTTCGGAAGTAGTGTGAAATCTTTAAACTCAGTGCAGTATATCCACAGGTTCACGGACGTTTGAATCAGAATCTGTGATTATGATAAGATTCTTTTCTGCTTTTGTGTTTTTTCTTCAGCAAGCTGTCTGCTTCCTCTTGGTGATTGGTGTACACATTGCCGCCTTGATATTCGCCGTGGACTCCTTCGCACAGGTTTGTGTCAATCCTGGTTTAATCGGATGAATTCTATTCGATTAATGTCACAGTCTGACACTCTAAAAATAATTTCTTAATTTTATCAGAAAGTCTGCTCTCTGAGTGATGGTAGAAGGTATTATACCAGTATTATTGTTTCATAACACTGTGTGGCATTCAACATAACATCCTGTTAGTCTAATATAATGTTGAATTTATTGATCATGTGTGCTATATATAACAGGGTAATCTACTATGTATAACAGGATAATCTGGTATATATAACAGGATAATCTGCTATGTATAACAGGATAATCTGCTATATATAACAGGATAATGTGCAATATATAACAGGATAATCAGCTATATATAACAGGATAATCTGCTATGTATAACAGGATAATCTGTTATGTATAACAAGATAATCTACTATGTATAACAGGATAATCTGTTATATATAACAGGATAATGTGCAATATATAACAGGATAATCAGCTATATATAACAGGATAATCTGCTATGTATAACAGGATAATCAGCTATATATAACAGGATAATCTGCTATATATAACAGGATAATGTGCTATATATAACAGGATAATGTGCTATGTATCACAGGATGGTCGGCTATATATAACAGGATAATGTGCTATATATAACAGGATAATCAGCTATATATAACAGGATAATCTGCTATATATAACAGGATAATCTGCTATATATAACAGGATAATCTGTTATGTATAACAAGATAATCTGCTATATATAACAGGATAATCAGCTATATATAACAGGATAATGTGCTATATATAACAGGATAATGTGTTATGTATAACAGGATAATCAGCTAAATATAACAGGATAATCTGCTATATATAACAGGATAATCTGCTATGTATAACAGGAAAATCAGCTATATATAACAGGATAATGTGCTATATATAACAGGATAATGTTCTATGTATAACAGGATAATGTGCTATGTATAACAGGATAATGTGCTATGTATCACAGGGTAATCTGCTATATATAACAGGATAATCTGCTATATATAACAGGATAATCAGCTATATATAACAGGATAATCTGCTATATATAACAAGATAATGTGCTATGTATAACAGGATAATCAGCTAAATATAACAGGATAATGTGCTATATATAACAGGATAATCTGGTATGTATAACAGGAAAATCAGCTATATATAACAGGATAATGTGCTATATATAACAGGATAATGTGCTATGTATTACAGGATAGTCGGCTATGTATATCAGGATAATCAGCTATATATAACAGGATAATGTGCTATATATAACAGGATAATGTGCTATGTATTACAGGATAGTCGGCTATGTATATCAGGATAATCAGCTATATATAACAGGATAATGTGCTATATATAACATGATAATCTGCTATGTATAACAGGATAATCTGCTATGTATAACAGGATAATCTTCTATATTTAACAGGATAATCTGCTGAATATAACATTATATTCTGCTGCAAAAACTGAATACATGCTAGCATCACTCAGACTAGAGGCTTAAGAGTACATTTAACACAAAAAGCCTAGTTCTCTTTTCTAAAACAAAAACGCATGTAGTGAGATGTGGGATGAAAAGGGGGAAGGAGGTGACTATTTCCTTCCGTATTTTTTACTTTTTACTTATTATGGAATAATAACAGCTCGATTGATTGCTCTCTTGCTACCAATTGTGAAAAGATGAAATATCCTTAAAATAGTAACTAGCCCGTAATCATCAGACTGCACAAATCCATTAAAGAGATTTTTTGTTGGAAAAGAGGAAATTTGTTACAACAGCTGTATATGGAAAAATCGTAACAGGAAAATGTAGCGGTCTTTCAACTCAAAAGGAAATAGTGAACAATGAAGGTGCTAACTTTAACAAGAAAACCACGACAACTTGTTGGAGAAATATGGAATTTGCAATTGCATCAGGAACTTGTAACTCAGATAAATGTTTTTGTCTGTAGCTTGAAGAATTCTCCAGATTTTATAACTGCGATCATTGATATTATTGTAGCACGAAAAGTCGTCATCGGCGATGAGAAATGAGCTCCGTCAGAGATACGATGGGGTGGGAGTCAACGTGTACAGCCAGAGGTTTGGTCAGCTCCAAGAGAGTGTAAGTGGTTATGCTATCCCTACGGCAGCACGCGCCTCACTGGCTCAGTGGTCTAAAGTGTTCCTCTCGTAGCAAACGATCATAAATTCTGACCAGTGAGACCGTTGACTCGATCGGGGTTCTCGCTGTTTCGATTGCGTATTTAAGACACGACATTTGTACCTGGTTTAAGGCTCCTGGCACTGAACCTTGGTTTTCTCCATTCATAAATTTAAAATACCGGTAAACATCGTGTTCAATAGAAGTGGTTTACTCTCCTGTCAAATCTGTCTCAATTACGAGACCATGGTTACAATAGTGTGACGCCACAACTGTTTTGCCAGGTGGGAGCTGTAGTATTTTAACGCATTGGAGACCAATGGATTTGCCGAACTGAGGTTGACGCAAGATCCTTCTATCTGTTTGTGGAATCCAGATAAGCAATTGTCAGATTTGTCAAACTAGACTAAACTAGGCGTCTCTCTGACAACGGCTCGCAAGCTCTAACCTTTTGACCATTCTGTGGTTCTCCTAATTTAGTTATCATTTACTAGAATATTTCGCTTAATATCAGAGTTTATTGCCTAAGGACATGCCTATTTGCGCTCAGACTTTGCAAACTAGAAATGATTTATCTATTTATTTGAGCATCATACTCAAGAGGTTTACACATACACGACTTCAGCCAGGTTTGCCAGTGGATGAAACCTGAGTGATCAGAGGAAACAGGGGCGGGGGCGGGGAGGGGCGGGGAGGGGCGGGGACGGGGGCAGGGTCCATGGACTCGTGGTTAGCGCGCGCTAGTGCAGACTCAGGGGCCTCTCACCAATGCAGTCACTGTGAGTTCGTGCTGGCTTCCTCTCCGGCTTTACGTGGGAACGTCTTCCAGCAACCTGCAGATGGCCATCGGTTTCTCTCCACCATAATGCTTTTCGCCTTCGATCATATAAGTGAAATATTCTTGCGTACGTCGTATAACATTAATCAAATAAATAAATAAATATCCGAAGCAAACCTCCTGACTTAAAGAGAAGCATCAAGCGATGCGTGCAAATGACGTCATTGGTCAGTGGGTCGATAGTCGCGGCAAATTACCTCATCATTTTAACTGATATTTGTTTTACCGTAACTTACCCAGAATTTACTTTGTTAGGCAATATGTTGTCCTTGTTACGTGAGTGAAGTGATTTTAAATTTTGGCTTAAGTCTGGGATCGCTTCGTGGTCCGGGCTCTGGTATCATGGCGTTATCTTGCAACAGCTAAAACTTCCTCCGAAATTGTAAGCTATATTTGTACTGTGAAGAAACCAAGAGTTGGTACATTTTGTCTTTGGAACTCATTTGAAAGATGTTACATTGCACATGTACACATTAGCTTATATGTAGATGAGGTAACGTAGCCACAGGTGATGACACGAGCAAATGCAGTTGACATCACCTGTCGCCATATCTGCCGAATTTTACGCCACGCTCCGAATTTGTCCACAACTCATCTGGCAAATGGTATGTACACGAGCGTTGTGAATCTGTAACAGTAGGGCATGTTTTTCCTCCCACAGTATGAGTGTTGCGGCGTGAACGGGGTCACGGACTACACGGCCGAGTTAGAGGCGTTTGAACGTTACAATGCTAACCTCGGGACTTTACGGAGCTTTCCGCCAAGAAGCTGTCTCGGCGCCGACGACGAAGTTTCCTCTCAGGTACGATTAGCAGACGTGTTCCAGACGTGTTGGCTACTTGCATCTAAAACGTGACTACGTAACGAATGAGCTCTTGTGATCAGTGGATCAGTCTGATGACTACTAAACCACAGTGTTCCGGATAGGCAAAATGAAGTCGACTCAACACATGGGATCCATTTTGATAAAATCTCAGTGGTCATTTTCCAGACGGCTTCCAATACAGGGAGAAAGTATAAGTAGTTTTCACTTTCAAGGCGTTTGACTGGCCGCCGTGAACCATAAAAGGATAAGAATCGACGCTGATTGCTCAGTGAAATTCCAATTATGCTGTAGTGTATGACGGAATGTCGCAAACTCATTGTAGAAGAAAACACTAGATGTTGGGCGGATGGAGGTAATGAAGTGGTGTGATACAAAAATAAACAGTGGAGGTAGGATGAGACTGAACCAACCGTTTGTGAGTGATTAAGAGAGTGCTTGGGATTTAACGTCATACTTACCAATTTTTCAGTCATATGACGACGAAGGAATTGAAACTATGTAATGTGCCTCCTTTGAGACAGCTCATCGAAGGCAAGTGAGCCGCCCCACCCGAACCATTACGGGTTGCGTTACACTATCCCCTTCATGCTGAACGCCAAGCGAGGAAGTTAC